>NC_133806.1:3144703-3277203 GCF_043250625.1 Sebastes fasciatus
GATCCATCTGTGAGAAATGACCGACAGAATCATCCCAGAGGAGAGCTGAGAGCAGACAGCTGAGAGCAGACAGCTGTGAGCAGACAGCTGAGAGCAGACAGCTGAGAGCAGACAGCTGAGAGCAGACAGAGGAGAGCAGACAGCTGAGAGCAGATAGCTGAGAGCAGATAGCTGTGAGCAGACGGCTGAGAGCAGACAGAGGAGAGCAGACAGCTGAGAGCAGATAGCTGAGAGCAGATAGCTGTGAGCAGACAGCTGAGAGCAGATAGCTGTGAGCAGACGGCTGAGAGCAGACAGCTGAGAGCAGACAGAGGAGAGCAGACAGCTGAGAGCAGACAGCTGAGAGCAGATAGCTGTGAGCAGACGGCTGAGAGCAGACAGCTGAGAGCAGACAGAGGAGAGCAGACAGCTGAGAGCAGATGGCTCTGTTTACATGGAGATACAGAGCTAACCCGGTAGCATGTAGCTAACCCGTTAGCATGTAGCTACATGCTAACGGGTTAGCTACATGCTACCGCTATGACACGGTGTGTAAACACAGCGACCATCAGGGTGGAAAATAGAAGATGTGAAACAGTAGTCAGTTCATTATTTCTGCTAAAAGATAAATGTATGGAAGATCAGAGTAATGGTATATTATTTACAGTAGGAGCTGTCTCTGTGTTACCATGACTACAGACCACCGGAGCTTAGCTTACCATAGTTTACCAGAGCTGAAGACTTTCTCCTGTACCATGTTAACATAACTAACTAACAGGTGAGATGATTACAAATGCTGTGAATAATTAATATTGTCATCTGTCAACTCAAATAAAGTTTGACTGTGAAACAGAAATGTGTTGTGTTGCTTACAAGTCACTATTTACTACCTGTACTCTGCTACATGCATGACATCAAATATATATAATATATAAATATCATCTGTTTAAACAGTGTAATTACATAAAGCCTTTGTGAAAGAACATGTTATATTTAGATGATGGGAGTACATGAAGCCTGTTCTGCTGGTTCTTGCAGACTTTGCTCAAGTTCGGTTGAGGAGGAGAGACAGTGACGCGCTGTGGGGCGGGGTCAGCTACTGAAGGTTCTCTCTGGTTCGACCAGGAAACCCTCACGTGGCTTGCATTTCTCAAACGACGTCAGAAGAGAAGGAAAAGCTGCGCAGCGTTTTTCGACACCCATTTCCGGACAAACGGAGCAGGAGAAAAAGAGAGAGGATGGTCTTTTATGATACTATGGTGACTTGTAGACACACTGGGAACAGATATTGATGTTTAAAAGACATGGAAAAGTGCATTTTGCATAATAGGTGACCTTTAAAAGTCTTGTTGCATTTAGACCATGCTGTCAAAGTTAATGTGATAATAACGCGTTAACGCAAATTCATTTTAACACCACTAATTTCTGTAACGTATTAACGCAATCGATCTGGCATCATATGAAACTAGAAAACCTAAGGAATCCATCGGTACCAACCATGTCATACTAGCTGGTCATGAAGGAGGTTAAATAACGCGCCAAACTTGCGCTAAATTTTGGCGAGGAAAATCTGCCATGGCCATTTTCAAAGGGGTCTCTTGACCTCTGACCTCAAGATGTGTGAATGTAAATGTGTTCTATGGGTACCCACGAGTCTCCCCTTTACAGACATGCCCACTTTATGATAATCACATGCAGTTTGGGGCAAGTCATAGTCAAGTCAGCACACTGACACACTGACAGCTGTTGTTGCCTGTTGGGCTGCAGTTTGCCATGTTATGATTAGAGCATATTGTTTTATGCTAAATGCAGTACCTGTGAGGGTTTCTGGACAATATCTGTCATAGTTTTGTGTTGTTAATTGATTTTCAATAATAAATATATACATACATTTGCATAAAGCAGAATATTTGCCCACTTCCATGTTTATGAGAGTATTAAATACATGTCAAAGGTACCCTCCCTTTAAGGTACAACAGATAAAAAAATCACGATTAAATATTTGAATGGATTGACAGCCCTAGTTCAGACCTAATATAAAGTTTGATTGGGAAGACACACATTTCAAAACCTGAGTAACTAGAGAGCATCTTGCGATGGGATCACACCAGCTGCAACGGAGCTGCAGTTAAGGAGCATGTATGAAGAACTCTCAAGAAGTAAAGCAAACAGAATTATTAATGACTCTTCTCAACCACTGCACAATGAATTTGAACTCTTACCCTCAGGGAGACGTTATAGATTACTGATGGCAAAATATAAATATCTACAAAAAAAAAAAATCCTTTGTTCCAAGTGCTGTTAAGGTAGCTTAATAAATGAGGCTAGGACCCGCACCTAAGACTGTGATACAGGGCGGTGCTCCTTTGCTGCAGTTCTCTGCACAGTAGGTTCATTTCCTGAACACTTGTTTATTGTGTATATTGCAGACTTGTGTATTGAGAGTTTCATTTTTTAAGAATGTGTACTGCTGAGACGTCTCTTTTTTTTACATGTCCTCTTGTTTGCATTTGGTGTAGACCTATGTATGCATGACTACATGGCATGTTTTATGGTAAATGCATGTTTTTATGTTTGTACGTCTTACGGCATGTTTTATGGTGAAACCGAAGGCAAATTTTCACACTGTGGATAATAACATTTTTGGGCCAGGGGCATGAAGTGGGGTGGTCAATGGCCCTTCCACCATCTTCAAACTCAACATTCATTTTGATCTCAACTACACACCTGTTTCGTGACTGCATCTTGCACGGTTGTGATGCTATTGCGGTGACAAGATCCGTCCACAGACATAAATTATAAACACCTGGCAAAGTACTCAAAACCTCTTCTGTAGTACATCCTGCTACAGTAGGTGTCTCCAGCATCACACTTTGCCATGATGACTCACACACACAGACCCACAAGGTGAAAACAATACCAGCGTCACTATTGTGGCTAGAAATAATTACACATCTCCAGCGGGTCATTACATGACAGTTAAGGGTGCAACAAAAATAATGTCACTTAGATAGGACCAAAATAAATAACTTGATACTGGGTAAGACAACCAGTGACCGATGAGTCATGTTTCCATCGGATTTAGGTTCCACCTACTGTACTACACACTTTTATTTATTATCTTTTGCGAAGCACATTGTATTGCATCTTTTTGTATGAAATGTGCTATGTAAAAAAAAAGTTGTATTACTATTAGGGAAGCTAATTTTGAATTTTTTTCCTAACCGATAGCCGACCCTCGTTAACCGATTATTGACCGTTAACCGACAAGATTAGTGCGTCTCATGCAGCGGTGCTGTGGTTCAAGTGCCTAACGAGCCGCCCAGCTGCAACGATAAGCCGATGCGCAAACAGATTAAATCCATCATTTATCACCAGCTGCAGTGTATTAGCAAAACAGACACCTGAGTCCCCAGTTCACTCGTCTGGGAGAGTTAGCAGCCAGGAAGCTGCGTGCATTGTCGTGGACACGTGCAGCCACTTTAGTCTCCACCACATCATTCAGTTTAGCTGCGAGGTTGTCAGCTGTTTGTCTGCCTGGCGAACTCTGTGTGCCTGGCGTAACTTTTGCGTGTCTGGTCGAGAGACAGAGCGTGTGTGTGTGTGTGTGTGTGTGACGACGGTTTACTCCTGTCAACCTGGCGTAACTTTAGCGAGTGTCCGACAGACCGTGTGTGTGACAGTGAGAATGAAGTTATCAGTAACGTTATAGCTGTGAACGTAGCGGTGCAGTGTGTGTGTACAGTTTGTCGGTGAATAAATTATACAACTCCTCAAGACCCAAGCCAAGCTCCCCTGTCTGATTAAAGTGAAGGCGGTTAGCCTGGAAGCTAGCAACACATCTGGTGGTTCAGGCTCACTTAAGGTGGGCAGTGAAGGTGGACCAGCTATTCTCCTTTAAGTTACAAGCCACTCCTCTGAGATTTGCTCAGCTTTTTATTTCATTTTTAATATTTCTGTTAACGGTTTAACCAATAATACCGAGTATAAAACATTTAAAATTCTTAATGTCGGTTAAACGGTTAATTATCAACATCCTTAATTACTATTATTAATTATTGACCACATTCACAATGTTTTAAATTGTACACAATTAAAAATGTTCACGTGCACAAGCAGGATCAGAAACAGACTGATGAGGTATGAAAATAATTTTGTATTATTTTAATGTCAGAATTTGCATAGTGTAGCGTTCTGGTACACGAGTACCAATCTGATTATGTTGACTCGCTACCTCTGACTGGAAGCTCTGTAAGGTGAGCATAAACAAAGCTTTGATTAAGTGGTCTCTACTCTGACCCCAATCTTGGAAAAGCCCAGATATGGCGTAACTCTGCGTTGCTTTACACAGGTAATATACGGCAAGGTCATCCGTCAACCCTGTGTAATTAACTGGGTGGCCTGAAAATGCGCCTTTAGGATACCATTAACCCGTGCTAGCCTAACAAGGCTGTGCAAATACAGACTAAATACACCAGCAAACACACATCTGTGAATAGAGTGAGTGGGAGAGCGGAGAGGAAAATCCATTTCATGAATATTGGATTTCATTATGAGGGTGAAGAAACAGCTTTGCTGTGGATCATTCTTTAATGACCCAAAGTCCACATGCATGAATCTTTTAGTAGAGGCTGTCTGTTCGATATGGGTGGAAGGAATAAGAGGGAAAAATGAGGGGAGAGCTGCTTCCCCAGTGGGTTTTGACGGACCATGAGACGAGACCAGGGTTGAGCACCTGGATCGTGGACTCAGACATTTGGACAGGTAGGTCATCCTGTTGCAGAAACAGAAAGAAGCCTAGTGGGGATTCAGCTCAGTTTCTCTTATTTATGGAAACCAGAAAAGGAGAAATAACAGTTTTGGGGTCCAGATTTAATGTCAACCTTCGACGTGACTCATGTTTTGGATGCTTGAGGATGGTCTTATTTCTATGTTCAGGGTTTGTTTTCAATATGAGAGGAGAAGCTTGCCATCGAGAGCCTCTCCTTCCCTCCGAACTGATCCTCACTGATTGGCCAAGAGGTCAGACTCCTCACTTTACTCCCCTCGTCTCTCGGGCCACTAGACTCCACCACCCTTCACTTTGGTTTGTCGCTGGCAATTTACAAACAACTCACCTTTCTGGCTAGGGTCGAATTTGCACCGACCCAATTTTCTGAGAATGTGACACAACAGACATTTGAGTCTGATTGTGCAACTCAGACATTTTCTTTGTGTCTTATTTTGGAAACGGAGGGCTGTCATATTCAATACATTTAGACCTAAAATATTTCTATTTTCACTCTAACAAAGTCTCCTTCAATCAATCAGTGACTCAGAGGTGATTGATGTTATGATGAATAACTTCAAGGGACGCTGGAGAGAAGTAAAGCTAACATGCCAGGGAACATGATGTAAGCTAATATTAGTCAGTGCTGCTGAGTTGATTTGTCACCTTTAGTTATGTTGCAACAAATCAGGATTTGTGGTTCTATCAAAGCACATCTGTATTCAGCGATACAACCCAGAATATCTGAAAAAGGAATATATGAGATCAAAAAGGCCAGTGTGTGCACAAGATCAAAAGCTTAACGCCAATACGGAAAAATTAAACATATTACTAATCACTTGTAATTACAATAAACGCCACATCGTTGTTGCTTTATTCATTTTTTTTTACTGCAGTTTGAGGGAAAGCAAGTGTTTCCCGATTATGGAGCTACTTAAAATCCGCAGCTTCAACTCGAAGTCGCAGGTGGAGTAACACAGGCATGAAATGAATGTGGCAACCAACCTGGCAGAGCTAATAAATAAAACAACCAACCACAGCCAGACACAGCGCTCCATATGGTGTGCTTCTGTGTCAACCAACTCTACCTGGCTCATCCAGCCTTTGTGCAAAGTACAGTCCATCCCAGGAGTGGCCTTACCCTTTCCAGCCCAGCTAATTATTACCTCCTGTAATGCAGCATTCTTCTCACCTTCCACTTCCTTACATGCAGGCGCCATTACAGGTGCTGCTGCATCTCCTTTACCTTCTTCACTAACCTTGAAATGATTGACACATGTACAATGAAAAATATTATTAATGCACTTTTTGGAATGGCAAATTGTCCTTGTTCTTTTAGTTCTTGCCACTGCCAACTCGCTCTTTTGTTCCGGGGACGATGTAGACAATGCGTCTCCTCCAATACACCTGTATCCCTCACTGGCTTCCCAGCAGCGACATTAAAATGTGTTCAAAGGAGCGCCAAGCCACAATCACTGCAATCAGGGATCAAACCTGTGTCTTTGAACTGGTTTGCGAGTGTTTTATAGTATAATAATGAAGTTGTAATCATAATCATAACCCAACATCAAATGCCAATCCCGTTACTTTTGCACAGGAATATCAAATGTTACCGATCGTTAGCAAACTGTGTCAAGTTTTATAAAAATCTGAGACTTTACAGACAATTGAGATGTTATATTTGTGTGTAAAACTTTTATCACAGTGTAATTTGTATAGCGAGTCCCTGGTTCTACTGAGTGAGGTACCCATCATACCATTGACATTTTTGTATGTGAGTGACGTAAGGCTGGGCAATAATTCAGCGTTACTGTATCTAAACTTTTGGTGAAATTGGACCATGACAGTATGTTCATATTGTGTTATCATTTAAAGGTCAGCTGTAATGTTAAAAAAAATAATATTTTCCTCAGACTGTCTGCCTGAATATGCCTGTATTCACCCTCAGTCTGAAACGCTCTATTTTAGAGCATTTCAGCAGAATCGCCAAAAAATTGCGTTGGGTCCATGTTTACTTCCTGTCAGCTGATGTCATTCACATACACTGCAACTGGAAATATGGTGCCTTCAAATGGGGTCGTGTTTACCGTGTTCACAAGATGAGTCCATCCTCTTGTGGTATTAAGTGGAACGTTTTTGAAAGCTTTGAGTTTCGGTGTATAATACGTTAATATATTTTAATTTTAGTATGTTGTTTTTCTTGGTAATTTTATAATAGAGGGAAATGTTGATATTCCCAACTACCTAATCTTTCTCCTCTGTCATTATGTCGACAGTAATGTTAATATTGCCATTGCTTAGCAGCAGTGTTCTCGCAACTTAACCACTTGAACGCCAAGCATATTGGGCACCAATAAACTGGGACACATTTACAATGTTCCCGTTTAAAACTATATATATAGTATATTTGTGATATCACAAAATTACAGAAATCCTGACGGCTCTTTTAAAGGCAGAGTTTCTGAATATGGGCTGAGTATTTCTCTGTGGATTGAGTGTTTCAATACTTTCACAGTATTTATATAGCACTTAAACCTGCTTTAAACTAAAAACAAATACATGAAAATCTTATTTTTTATAATATGGGTCCTTTAACAAAAAGTTGTTGTAGAAAATAAGGCAACTTTTATGATTCTGAATGTTTTAATGAAACCTTTTCTCTGATGTAATGCATAAAAGTGAATACAATTGGATTAGTTTAAAGTGAATTTTCATTAATTTGCTATATTAAAAGAAAGCTATTGGGAAAGTATTTCTCTTATGTTTATTGTGATATTGATAAGAGCCACATTGCCCTGCCCTAGAGTGGTTTCAGCATCATGTCGTATATCCACCAACACCTTATGTGATATTTTTACATGACACACTATTAAATGGTGTCATCTTTTAACGAGCATGAATCAAGTTATTCATATCATTCCCATTAAACTTGTTGCTAAGGGAGTACGTTACAGCGGGCGCCACAGCAGGGGAGGCACAGCTTTTATTACTTTAGAAGTCGTGGAGATGTGGCGTTCCCAAGGCAATCAGGGCAGACACACAAGGTTGACAACTCGGATGGTACTTTTCATCACATATGTCCATCTCCCTGTAGGCGTCAAGTTGCCCCAGAAAAAAAGGCAAACAGATGGCCTTAAGGTTGTGCGCTTGTGTCTTTAAGTGTGAGCTGAGAGCAGGAAGTAGCGACGGGTGAGTGCGCCCAGTCGGATGGCCGGGGGGTCCCCGGGGCTGAGCACCAAAGCATAACTTATACAACACAAACCGGCTGGGTTTCACATTATCATAAATGTGGCGCTACTGTAATGCAATTCTATCCACTATCCATGTTTGACTGTGTAATTGTTGTCCTCTGAATGGCTTTGAAATACTGTGTCTTTGAAACGGCAACATTTCCATTCAGCCTATATGGCTTGACAACTTGTGTTGTGCCATCTCAGCGTTCAGCCTGTGCAGCACACTTGTATAAAAGAGAATCTCTGCTCATTTAGAAGTCCCCGCTTTAAGAAAAAAAAAAAAAAATCCCTGCGCTACATCAAACTGCACTGTCAAAATGCTGACAACGGACATCTATATACTTGAGAATGAAAAACCTATCTGTGATGTAGGGAGCAGAAATGAGGCATTAAATGACAAGACGTTGGCTAAAGCGTTTCTTATTCAGCGCATGATATCAAGCGTATTTGCTCGAGTGCATCATATTCAGCACTACAGCAAATTTAAGAGGCAAAACATACTTTAATCAAGTGCAATCAATTACACATATGATGTCATTGCTTTAACTGTCTGAAATAATTGAACCTTAAGGCAAGTCTCCTCCTGCCATCATAACCCTCCACATTAATTCACCGCACAAAACCAGTCCAGTAAAAAATCTAATTAAAGGGAAAATCAATCGCACCAGCAGAAGTCCTTCCAACATTGTTGGATTTATAAACGCTCTGTAGGGTTGAATTGAAATGCAATTCTTTGCACTGTAGTCGATCGGCTGCTATCTTTCTTTTTCTTTCTCACATCAAACAAAAAAAGCCTTAATAGAAGCCCAATGTCAATAAGGCTTGATCATGATGGATTCAAGAGAGGATCAATCACGTCGGCCTGATTGAGAAAACACCTGCACTGTCTGCCCCACATTTGTCATGTCTGATTTGGCTGCCTCCCTGCAGCACACAGATCAATTCTGATTACAGCTGTCAAACCCAAAATAACAAACAAAGGTAACTGCAGGTTTGATAAAGCAGATATTTACGATAAATAGGCCAACATGGAGCTTAATAAGAGTTGAATTGGGTTGTTTATCTTCTGATTTAAATCTGCAATACTGTGGGTCTTGCTCTGACGACAGCCTGATTTCATTTTTGTTGTTTTGCAAAAAACAAAAGTTAAATCTTGAACCTTCTCACGTTTTATTTTGTATTGGTGGCCTTTCATCACATCATCACTCAGTCTAGGTCTAGATTTGTCATTCTACAGTTCTATTTAAAGGCATCTCTATCACACATGAAGCTTATGCGTAAATTCAGTCAAGAAGACTAGGGGTGCAATCTCATTCATTCTCATTCATTCTGGGTCACTCTCTCATGGGCTATTAATATCAGCTGATCAGCTGATTATGGGCGTCTCTCTTTTCAGTGACCAATCAGATCTTGCCATATCTCCCTAAACCAATCACATGTTGCTGTCAAAAGTTTAAAAAACCGTTCTCCTCTATGCTGTTTTCAGTGTCAGTATCTGCACAAACTGATGCGACCCTCCACCACCCCATCACCTCCACATTCATCCAATCAGAGCAATCCTGCTCCACTTCATTCATCGGATCTGCATCAATCTTTACTACCACCATCACCAGTGTCTAGACCCGGGGGGAATAATCCTAAATCCAACTACGGCATCACTTCCCCCTTATCATGTCACATCGGATCTAAATCGCCAAAGACTGTTACTATTCATAATTCGTGCACTTTGTAATAAATCATCATTCAATTCATACGAGTCTCTCCTGATTGAAATATATATATATATATATATTTTTCATCCAGTCGATCGCAGCAGAAATGCATAACAGGTTTGTTTTTAAAGGGGTATAGTGAAACAGGTTCAGCTGAGCATAAATCAACAAATTCATTTCTATAATGTCAACAACTCCAATAACTCTCGCTGTGTTTCAAAATACAGCCGTTGCTGTCAGGTATAGATATTGACTTGTCAGCAGAACTATGTTATATGTGTTGTTCTGTGTTGTATTAGAGTACTGTTGCCCAACATTAAGCAGCTAATTGCCCTTTTCTGACACCTTCATTATTTCTTAATGGAATTGGAGGTCTGCTGGCCAGATAAAGGTCACATCGATACAGTCGGTGCCTCCTTGATGGGGAGAGAGTGTGATGTTTTTGCTGCTGTGACAAAATGATTTTCACAGAGTCATTTCTGAATGGAGATTTTCTAGAATGTGTTTGTTTTTATGTTGCTGAGCCCTTTGGGCACTTCCAGCACTATATTTGATCAGTATATCAAACATAACCCAGAACACTTTGTGAATATCTGGTTTATTGACACATTTACATGCACTATAGTGTTGGAATAACTGCTGCGGCTACAGTAGGAGCAAACAGCAGCTCAACAAGGACAGAGTGATGAGGAATTTTAATTGGAAATTTGAATCTCTGGAATGATATTGTGCATTTTAATGAGTCGGATTTGGCCAAATTCCGTCATATTCAGTGCTGCTCTAACACTAGAGGAAAGAAAAACACATAATTAAAGTGAACTACAGCCTAGAACGGCCTTGAGATGTCTATAGAAAGAGATTTTTGAGTGGATTTTGTAAATCACATTGGCCCCTTATGAATGTTATTACACAACATATTAGACTAGCACCCACGTCCCTTGATGAATAAAGGGACGCAATGTCCAAGCGCTAATGGAATTTCACTCACTGCATTACGGAACTGGGAAGAGCAGCACAGGCTTTTAGCGTTATCCAACCCCACATCTAATTAGTGAAATATCATAACACAATAACACAGCAGCGTCTTCTCCCAAACCAAATTAATGGCCTATTGCAGCACAAATGTTTGATGAAATCGCACCTAACATCCCAATTACCACATTAGCACAACAATATCACTAATATGATATTTTGTTCAAAAAATATCCCTGTGATCTTTCGCTTCAAAATGTGCGTGGCAATGTTTAACACCTGATACCCAAAGGACACGGTGAAGGGAATCAAAGACACTGTGGAACATTTCCTCTAAGTCCATTTATGGGCTGTCACAGCCAAATCCTTGGTGAAATTCTGCCTAACTGAGTCTTACTGTCAGGATGTCGCACTAATATGGACACTTTATTACAAGAAAATCCCACCGGCACCTTCACAGCCGGAGCTGGAGCCGCGCACCGGCCTTAAACGATGGGACATGTGTGGCATATCTCTAAATCGCAGCATAAGCTCCGAGTGGAGGGCGAAGACGACGCCAAGCGCCGAATACCACTGGGCATCGGCACGGTTTGTTTTCCTAATTATGGAGCTTTCCAAAGAGCAACCAAAACATGTAATGTTAGTATTTGATTGCTGTGTGTTGCTGGCAATTTTAAAGAGTGTCTAAATATAATGTTCTATGTAACCTGTGGATTCTTGACAAGCTCCAAACCACTCATTATGATGTGGGCGCACTGCATGAGCGTCTTATTAGAGGTGTGCTGCCTCGCTGGAATGACTCCCGAACCAGTGGCATATCACATTAGCACCAGCTCCTTAATGCTGCAATATCACACAACAAGTGACCCTGAAACAATTTCACGACTCCCACTCACAGCAATATCACCCAAACACAGTTTTCATTGGCAGGATAAACCTGCCATGTTTTTTATTCCACCTAATCATCTGCCTGCAAAATCAATCCATCTTGATCACTGCCTGTTGCGGGTCTTTGAATCCCTCCTCCTCTTCCTCCCTCACACCATCTGTCTCTCTTCCCTCGCTTCCTCCCAGCAGCCCTCCTTCAATCATTTTTTCATAACTCCTCCATCTCTCCAGCCTGTCCACCCTCATAAGCTCTCTCTGTCTTTTCCCTCCCGCTGCTTCTCACACCCTGCATTAAACATACATACCCCGCTGCATGTAAAGTGCGTCTTGTGTGTGTGCAAATTTCACGGCAGTGGCGAGAGCATATCTGCTAATGATTGGAGCACGGCGGCGTTGACACCGGCCACGCCTGCAGCAGCAACACGTTAGCCGTCTCAGCTGCTGACCGGCTCATTATCATTTAGAACTGCGAGCTGCACAAACTACACACCCACACGGTCTGTCGCTAACTCCTGACAGGAATTAGAATTATGTGAAAGAAGAGAGAGATTCTTACAGTCACTATTATGTAGTGCCAAAGACCAGGGACCCAGCCTCTCGTATGCCTCTTTTTGTTCCCATCGGAGACAATGTTTGTATGTGGTGCTCGTTAGCACACCCTGTGTCGCTTCTCCACCCCTCACTCAAGCCTTCTCTCTCTGTCTATTAAAGCCTGGGACACAATTATCCTCATTCTCTGCCTCTCTCTTTCACCCTCCATCTCTCTCGCCCACTGTGAATGAGAGTCTGGAACACAATTACCCCTGTTCTCTCTCTCCCTTTCTTGCAATTCATCCATCCCTCCCTCTCTCTATCTCTCTTTCTCTCTCCACCTCTTATGGCTTCAGGAGAAGTCTGTGAAGGGAGCAGCTGCTGAAATATTTATTGATCTGTTTTCCACAGTTTTATTTATTTCCCTCTCTTCCTCCCTGCCCTGCCTTCCCCTCTGCACAGACCCAGCAACACCTCCAGCGCCATGAGATGTCAGAAGCGGCGGAGGGGCTGAGCATCCACAACATGAAACCATTATTTAGCATTTGTTGCGCCTGGTAGTTTTACCTGTGTAAACAAAACAAGAGGCGCAAGGACGGAATGAAGGCAAATGTGAGAACAACAGCAGCGTCGGCTACGCCGAGAGCAGATGCGGCACAGATTGAGCCGTGAGACAGGTGGATTGTTTGGCATATTTTGATGCCGGCATCCGCTGCAGGGGGTTGTTTACAGGGAACACCAAGGTGCTGCTCTCTCTTTTTTTTCAGCGTAAAGGAAGTTGTACACAACCGCAGGCTATTGAAGTAGTAGTAGTCATGGCAACAATGCCCTGAGCAATTAGGATTTCAATGGTAACAGCGTTAGTGCCGGACTAAATGGATTCACTGATGAATCTGACGTTATCGCTGCGTAATTTAAGGGCTTCCGTGCTTTCGTATGTCCCCGTGGTAAATATCAGAGCAGTTAACCGGGAGTTTTGAGGTTACTCCAACGGCGAGCAATTCAGCAGTCGTTTGAAACTAATGTTTTTCTCCAGCCTTCTGTTGTAGCACAAAATGATTAAACTTCCACACACACACACACACACACAAGGGAGGGATCACACACATAAACACATGCACACACTGAGACGCAAAAACACACAAAAAGCTAAGTCCCATCACCAGGCATGGCCTGCATTAGTGCCTAAGCCTTTTCCATTGATTTGCCGGCGAGCTCCTTGTCTTTTGGTAATGAGGACAGGGAGAGAAGCGGGACCCTCGTCCCTCCCGGCTCCCCTAGGACAAGCCGCCTGCACTAATCTGAATTGTGTTTCCAATGATGCTAACTCCCTGGCACAAAAAGACTAGAAGGAAGAGGAATAGAGGGGAAAAAAATCACACAGCGCTCTCTCTCCCCTCTAACAGTATTCATTCCCCTTAAATGTGTAACATCTGCACATCACCAAACAAGAAAACATCTCTTTCTCTCCCTCTCTCTTTTTCCCTGCAGATAGCTCAATCTGCAGTGTGGACTGAAGCCTTGAAAACCAAAGGGAAGCAATTTGCACTATGCTGGGAGTTATTCGATTTTCTCTATATGAACACTATTGAAAAGAGATCAATGAGAGTTATTAATATCCACGCTGATGTGTGTATATATATAAATAAAGATGTCCCCCCCCGTCTCCCTCGTGGCTGGGCTCCATTGGCTTTCCATTGATTTACCTCTCACACCTTTAGAGGGGGAATTGTTGAAATTCATCTTCCAGTGGCCCAAAAGTGCTATTCCACAGTGTATGCATGCATACGTTTATTTCTCTGTGTGAGAGTATGTGTGTGTGTATGTGTGTGTGTGTGTGCCTGCGTGGGCGGTGGTTGATGCGAGTACACGAGCCACCATTTATTCCTGCTTCTACAGCCACTCTGCTCCCTCTTGAATGATCCTTCCCCTGCACTAAATAAAACATAGCCTTTTTTTTCATTTGTTACAGCGAGAAGCCACAGTCAGTGTTCATATTCACACCCAGACCGAGTCGACGCAGGTCTTTGAGCTGGGACTGGGACGCTGGGAGTACGCGGCGGCAAGGTTGTAACGCAGCAAATTACTACAGTAATTAAACCCAGTATAACTACCTGTCCCGAGCTGAGAGCTGTCCTAGTTCCTTTCCATTACACTGAACTCCATATATTATAACTGTGATTATAATTGCAAACAAGCCCTGCTGTAATCATTATTTATGACACTGACGCTATGTGTAATTGCCAGCCCCCCGAACCAATATGAGAGGCCCAGTGAAGTGTTTATCAAAGCCGACAGGAGAAATCTCAAGGGCAGTGAGGTGTTGCCGCGCCCGCCTATCGTCCGCGGCAACACCGTGGCTAACCATCCTCAAAGGATTTGAACCTGTGACCTCTCAGTCACCGCTCTGGCCAGATAGCTGCTAACTCTACGAGATGCAGAGTTCGGCTTCAGCCTGGCAGGTCGCGGGGTCACCGGCTCAGGGGTTATTCATCTCTGTCTGGCCTGTAATTGGAAATGCTGCAAAACCCAAGAAGTGGGGTGGGGGGGGGGGGGGGGGGGGGGCATGATAATGAATACAACTCGACAATCCTCTCGGTTCTGGTCTTTTAGTATTGCCGCTGATACCTGACACCACTTCAAGTTTGAGCTGCTTCCTTTAGGGCAGAGGAACAGACTCCCCAGAGCCAGACGCAATAGATTACAATATTTGTTTTTAAAGCTCACTTAAAGGGACTCTATGTAAGAATCAGAAATTGCTTGTTAACAGTGACACCTGTGGCCGTTAAGTCAACGACAGTCAGGGTGGAGTTCGTGTTGGAGTCTGAGTTGTGGTGGGGGGTGATCGTTTAGCATTTAGCGGACACCATTTCTAACCTAACGTTAGCTATGGCTGCACATTGTTAGCCCCGTAGCAGAGTTGAAATAAAGGCACTTGTGAGCGTGCATGATGTCACATCCGTTGGATTTTCCCAGAAAAAAAACGGGCCCTGGTTCTTCACATTAAAAGCAGTCTACAGGCTGATAGAGGAAACACAGAAAGTCACGGAAGGTCTAATTTTTTAGGCAATACAAAATGATAACAAAATGTTTATACGTGTAAAAACGTACATACATTCCCTTTAACTTACAACCTTTGTAGTTGCCAAAGTTGTCTTATTGTCCTATTTGTTCTTACTTACTGGTCTTACGGCTGCCGTCTCCTAGTCGATGAGTCGACTAATCGGTCTTTTTGTTCTCAGTCGACTAAGACTTCTTTAGACGATTAGTAGTTTTTATGCTGTTTTCATGCTGAATGATTTATTTCCAAGAAACACATGAGCACATCTCTGGTAAACACAAGATTTAAAGTGGTGCTTTTGAGTGATATTTTTTGGAGAAACTCAGTTTTACAAATGTATCTTTACTTCCAGTACTGTTTCTTTTTGTATCTGTTTTACTGATGGGTAACTCTGCTCTGGTGTGTCTCTTTTGGCAGGCTGTTCTCATTCTCATTCTGTTTGTACTTATATGAACAGTAATGCACTGTAATCTGTACACAACCCACATCATCGTGAGCCAGCACATGCAGGGCTGCCGCTAAGGAGTTCAGGTGACGTAGTATAAAGAGCGACAAAGTCCGCGTAAGGAGGATGTCGGAGTGGACGGACTGGTCAAACAAACACAGGACTTTCACCCAGGAGAGTGCTGTTTGTATGTTGTCTGAAACCAAAAGTCAACACTGCCTTATTTTAACTTACTTTTGCTGCGTAACTTACGTATTTAAAGCTGAAGTAGGAGAGATTGGAGCAAATATGATTAAAAAAAGTTATTTTTATAAAACGGTTGCTATATCCTGACAGTAGTGCATGAAACAGGTAACCTGAAAAAAATCATGTGTCTCTGTGTCCTCCGGTGCTCCTAAAGACATCTGCAAGATTTCACAGACCGGAGGAAAACAAGCAGTCAGAGCTGATCTGAGGTCTGCTGTCCAGCTGCCGTCTATGAGAGCCGGCTGTCAATCACTCGCGAACTCCGACCAAACGGTCAAACTAGGCAGCGCTGATCAAATATGAATCAATATTCTGTTACGTTAATGTCTATTTCTCTCCTCAGATGTTCTCAGAATCATCTTGTAGTGCACGGAGCACAGCCAATAGGAACGCTCTCTCAATGAAATGACTGGCCAAAGTAGATTTTCTAAAGCCTGAAAACAGAGCCATGAGGAGGAGCAGAAGTCTAGTTTTCTCTCAGAACACTTGAATTACAATATGGTGAAAGGTTATTAGGAATTTTTGCCCAATGATGCCAAAAATATATACTGCCTACTGCCACTTTAACTAACGCCACCTAGTAGGTACTTAATAAGCGCAGATATTTTACGTAAATATATCCTTATTTTAACCCAGACCGCGATCTTTTCCTGAACCTAACCAAGTAGTTTTGTTGCCGAAACAACAGGTTCTGCAATGCAGGGGCTTGCACAAGCACACTGATCGCTCGTGTTGCTGGAAATTTGTAGGAGAAAGCACAAAGAATGAGAAATAACATATCGTAAGATATAGGCTTCAAACCGTTGAATGAAGATACCTGTACGTTGGTTTTGACGATGCTGCAAGCCAAATTTCCCAGAACTGAACTGGTTGTATTTCACAGGCCTTGATGTGGGACCTTAACACCTTGAAATCCAGTGACAATACTGTCTGTGGCCGTTAGGTTTGACATGATTCTTTGCATTGTAATCAGAAGGCTAAAGTCATACAACAGCTGTTTCCCCTCTATATTAAGCTGAGTAGTAATTCAAGTCAGATAAGAGAAGTGATTCTACTAAATCTTGGTATTTGACTCTTTTCATTAACTACATTTTCTAAATGTTTCTGCTGCTTTGAAATTAGAAAATCTAAAGATTAGATTACCGTTACAGCACTTCTTTACTCAGCTACACCCAACGACACTAGGATATATCAAACATAAATCAAATTTAAAACCCGTCTCACAACTCTTCCTCAGTAATCCATCGCTTTATTCGGCCATTACCGTTATCAGGGTGACGAGGAGTTTTAATTTTGATTATCAATGATTAACCATTAATTAAAGTGACGTTTCCATGCAGCAGCTATTGGTTTTTCATCACAGCACCTGCCTCTGCCAGTCCTAGGTCAAAACACAGCTAGATTTTCTTAAGGTACTATCTTGGATCCACTAAAGGAATAGATTCAGTGGAAGGTGTTGAATGCACATCACCACAGGCCACCGCAGAGCAGCAAGAGAAATAGAAACAACGTGAAACCCAAGGGAGAAACATTCAGACCGCAGACCCACTCCAGGCTGGTTAAACCTCCAACCCTTGTCCCCCAGGCTCTTGAGACCAAATCCAGGCCCTCTCACTCCGACACTTGCAGATAAATAAAACTCTATTCTAACTATTAATATATTTTAGGTTAGAAGAAAAAGGATTTCATGGAATTATAAAACATATTTCTTGCAAAAAAAAAAATTTTTTTTGCAAAACTTCTGAGAGTTAATGTATATTTGGTCTTTTGCAATGTTTAATTGCGTGTTTATTTTGTGTTTTATATGTAAATGGTCTTAGATTTATGGTACTTTTTGTAATGACAATAGTAATTATCTGTACTTAAGCTTTTCTTTTTCGAGGTGTATGACTGTATTCTAAATATATATATGTAAAAAGTAAAATATTTCTTGTATAATCACAGTAATAAAGGCTTATTATGGTAAAGATAATTAATGTTTTGGTTTTTTTTTTACTGTTTTTTATGTACATTATCTGACAGTACTTTCCTGTTTTTCAACAGATATTTTCCAGCACCCCTGCTGCCGGACATTTCTGGGTTTTTTTTTACAGTGTAGATTTTCTTAAGGTACTATCTTGGATCTACTAAAGGAATAGATTCAGTGGAAGGTGTTGGATGCACAGCACCACAGGCCACAGCAGAGCAGCAAGAGAAATAGAAACAACGTGAAACCCAAGGGAGAAACATTCAGACCGCAGACCCACTCCAGGCTGGTTAAACCTCCAACCCTTGTCCCCCAGGCTCTTGAGACCAAATCCAGGCCCTCTCACTCCGACACTTGCAGATAAATAAAACCTGCCAAAATGGCAGAGCATTTCTAAGCCAAACATAGAGAACAACAGCACACAGAAACCACAGATTTCAAAGGGAGGGAGAAAAAGCAGAGTCCCCTCCAGAATAGGAGCGCAAGGCATCTGTTGATGCTGGCATCTCCCTTCTCTTCATCTCCAAGCCAAGACTGGTGATTCAGTCGAGTGTGTGTGTGTGTGTGTGTGTTTATGTGTGTGTGAGGCGGCAGGGACAAAAGAGGGTGGCTACGTGCTAACATGTGCAATGCGCATTGACCCCACTTGGCCCCCATATGTTGCAGAAACAAGAAGGATGGCGGGCTACAACGCGACCCCACCTGTTTTCACCTGTGTTCCTGCCTTGTACACTTCCTCTCACCAGAACCTCCATCACAGCGGTGCATGTTGGTGGGAAGACCCATCTGTTGGACCGTTTGAGCATTGGTGGTATGCAAGTACAGTGTGAAGGTGGGATTTCCTGCAATAACTGCATTAATGGACATCTGTAAGGCAGAAATATGTTTCTTAAACATCTAAATATAGAAATATCTTTGATATTTAACCTTAACCGTCCTCTGCGGAGACATATGTAGCCCTGTAAGCGGAAGCAATTTCTCTTGTCATCTTCACTCTTCACTGAATCAATGACGGCATTATTCTCATTATCCGATCTTGCAGGTTTCTGTCACAACAGAAATCCTTTGAGCGCAGGCTAAATTGTTTAATTTCGTGTGGAGGTGTGTGTGGATACACTCGCTGTCTTAATGTTTCATAAGCCTCACACAGTGTCTGGTCTCCTAGATGAAACAGGTTTTGATTAATTGCAGACAGCTTGTGTGCCAGAAATACATAGATATTATACTGTACGTGTGAGCGGGCGCTTGGACGTCCACCTTTCTCTAGAGTTACGGTTCTCAACGAAAGAAAAGGGGGAATAAATGTGGAAGGGACAGGCATGACGGCATGCCAGGAGCTGGCCATCGCACCCATGGAGTGGTTTGTACGTTCGCACGCCAAGCCAGTAGGAAACCTTTGAATAGCCTAATTGTGTTTTGCAGCAAAGAAAAAGGCCCTTTTCAACCTGGTTGGCATGCCATTGTACAGGTCTGAACACACATTTTACTATCTGTTTTCTGAAGGTATGAAGATAAAACGCTCGTAAGATTTGTTGTGCATAATGTGAAGTGGCTAAATGAGAGATAATCACTGTCAAGAGGAAGAAATATCTTCAGGTTCATAAAATACCTTACAGTCATTCAGGGGAATTTGTCTTATTCGTCATTAAGCGATAATAACTCATCAATCTGCCAAACAACGGTGGCGAGGCATTTAAGCGACCACACTGGCCTGACTTTTTTTAGAGGCACAGATGCGAAGGATTATTTCATCGCTGCATGATTTATCAAGCGGCGGACGATGCCCTTTTAACAGTCATGTTCTTCCTTTATAATGCATGCGTTCTACCTTTAAAGACGGATGTGTTGTGGACCCACGGCAACCCAGAGCAGCAGGCGGGATCCCTCTCCCTGAGATGAATCTGATTCACATGTGCTGCAATGTGCACAACTACACATCAATATCCAATCATTCCTCAACTGCGGCTTACATGATTGGTCTCACTTTCACATCGCAAAAAAACAACAAACCCGCAGGTTACAAATTCAGGGGTCTGAGGGCTGAAATGAGACTCAGTATGGTTGCAGGATTGGTTTGTGTGGTTGTGTGCTGTGTGCGTCCTGCAGGGCTGCCCGTCTGCTCGCTGCCTCGGTGTGGAGAAGGGGCTTGCTGTGGTAAGCCAACCGTGACCAGCTGGGGCTCTCCTGCCCACAAGGAGCTCATGAGCAGGAGGCTACAGCCCGTCTGCATCTGCACACTGTTAACCTCACATCTTATTGCACTGACACATCAATTATTGTTATTAAGGGCCGGAGTAATTTATTTATATACTGATTTCCCACAGGATGAAGGCAGGACTAATTGAGCCAGGTGTGTGTGTGTGTTTGTGTATGCGTATATGTTAGATGGGCAGGGGGGGAATTGGATGGCGCACGGCATAAGCACAAATAATAATATATGGCGGGACATCCCATAGCATTAGAGGATGATGAAGAATGCAGGTAGATTTTAAATTCTCCCTGGTCAGCGTTCCCCGTGGACAATAACATCATAACAACACTGTGTTGTTCATAATGAAGCAATCTGGTTGTGCAAGTTAATGTGGACGCTGTAAAAGAGCAGATGAATGAAGTGTGGAGCTGTGGGGAAGACGTTTTATTGGCAGAGATAAAAGAGGGAAATTCAGCTCATGTTTGACCCCCTCAGCCGTCCCATCTTTCTCCACTCGTCTCTCGAGACCTTGGTTTTGAAGAGAGAGAACAAAACAGTCTTCCTCTCCTGAGCCTCTCTGCATTGCTTCTACCCGTACTTAACCCCACCAACACCACCACCACCACCTCACCAACACCACCCACAACCCTCTCTCTCTCCTCTTTGCACTGGTGGTGCGTCGTGTGCGTGGGATACCAGAGCCATTCAAGTCACGTAAAGGAATGCTCTCAGATCAGAAGACTGTGGGGGTTGGATGGATGGGAGTGTATTTTTTTTTTCCATAGTAAACATCTTAACATGCATCACTCGTTGCTCACACTGAACCACGAGGAGGTTGGCTTGGAGATGAACCTGGTGCACACACACACACACACACACACGCACGCACACGCACATTTCTGTCTAGCAAATGGAAAAGCTGGAGGAGCGCAGTGGCACAGCAGATGCACGCGTGATTCACATGCAGGTAGACCCCCTCCCCATCCCTCCATCATTAGTATTCACCTCCACAACCGCTTCCAGAAAATGAACAGGAGAATGCACGCGTTAGAGCTGCAGCAGCTGCACGCACAAACCATAAAGTAGCTTCAGTAAAGAACTTACCTTTCGACAGCAGAACAACAAGGATGAAACCAGCAGCGAACGCGTTCCGCAAGAGGAGGCAGCCCATGATGGAGTTGTGTGTGATTGATTTCTCTGCTTGTTTTCGCAGCCTGATGGATAGATGCCTTGGTATTCCTCCTGTACGGTGGCGCAATATGCAGTGGGAATATCTGTATATATATATATATAAAAAGAAGCGAGCCAGTGGATGAATGTCAACAGCAGTAGTCCAACGTGTGACTGGACGAAAACATCCGTCTTATCCACTTTTTTGCTTCTGATGACGAAGAGAGAGACAGAAAAATATCAGAGCAAGAAAAAAATATCCCAGACGCACTTAGTTTCTCTTCTTAGTGCCTTGGAGGAAAATCTTTTAGAAAATGCATGAGAAGAAAAAGGTATAAACTGTCCAATGACTTGCACAAAAAAATGTTTTTTGTATTTTTTATTATGTCAGAGAACAGGATGGAGTCCGCGCGTCCTGACCAGCCAACACTTGTGCGTAATTAGCTGCTCCAGTGTGTCTCTGTGTGTCTCTGTCGGTCTGCAGCGCAGCGCGTCTCGTCGCTCTGCGCGTCGCAGCAGCAGCAGCAGCAGCAGTGGACGCGACGCGCACAAGAGAAGCGCATGATTGGCAGTTCAAGGATCGCTCCTCTCTCTCCCAATCACCGGCTCCAGAGGAAGGAGGCGGGATTTACGGTTGCACCGGTTTCCCAATCGGAGGCGCGCGATGGGCGGGCAGAACGCGAGGCGACGCAGCACGAAGCGGTGATAATGCAATGTGATTTATAGCCTGCTCGGTGTTGCTGCAGTACTCAGAGAAAACAGTCCACAGGGGGACAGGAGGGCTGTATAACTACACAGGGACAGAGGGACAGAGGTGGTGGTGGTGTGGTGAGTTGAGGGGCACATGGATAATAAGGCAATATTTGCACTATCTGTTTATATCATGTTTTTTGTTTATAGCTTATTTTTTATATTGTATATTGGTAGAAAATTAAAAAAATTTTTTTTATTTTATTCTAATGTTTTTATTTATTCTTTTGTTATTATACTGTTTGACTTGCACCAACAAAACCAAAGCAAATTCCTAGTGTATGCCTCTTACACCTGGCAATAAACACGATTCTGATTCTGATGGAGCCATATGGGCTCCCGTGCCGGTTTTTGGTGCCTGAATGAGAACAAAACGAGGTAGAATAATAATAATAATACATTTTATTTATATAGCGCTTTTCTAAAAACTCAAAGACACTTTACATAGATAAAAAGATCATAAAACAAGTACATCATAAAAAAGATATAAGACACACAATATTAATAACACATTAAAAGCAGTTCTAAAAAGGTGAGTTTTGATTTGTGATTTGAATGCAGACAGTTTGGTGCAGTCTCAACCCAGTTTTTAGAAAAGCGCTATATAAATAAAACGTAAAATGGATCCATCCATCCATTTTCTTCCACTTAACCGGGGGCAGCAGGCTAAGCAGGAAGTTCCAGACGTCCCTCTCCTCAGCAACGTTTTCCAGCTCTTCCTGGGGGACCCCGAGGCGTTCCCTGGCCAGACGAGATATATAATCCCTCCAGTGTGTTCTGGGTCTACCCCGGGGACTCTTACCAGTTGGACGTGCCCGAAAAAACTCCAAAGGGAGGCGTACAGGAGGATCCTGATCAGATGTTGAACCACCTCAGCTGGTCTCTTTTGATGCGAAGGAGCAGCAGCTCTACTCCGAGCTCCCTCCAGATGTCTGAGCTCCTCACCCTATCTCTAAGGTTGAGCCCAGAAACCCTACGAAGGAAGCTCATTTCAGCCGCTTGTATCCGCGATCTCATTCTTTCGGTCACTACCCAAAGCTCATGACGACAGGTGAGGGTCGGAACGTAGATGGACCGGTAAATCGTGAGCTTTGCCTTCCGACTCCGCTCCCTTTTCACCACAACGGTGCGGAACAGCGCCCGCATAACTGCAGACGCCGCACCGAACCGCCTATCCATCTCCTGCTCCATTTTAAGGACGACAGAAGAAGATATTCTGGAGTTTGGAGGTTCTCCCAGTCAAAATAAACTGTAAGCAGATCAGTTTTGTATAATTATAACAACCAGAGAACAAGATATAGAGGTACATTAACCCCGTCACATCAGAGCAGATTGGAACAGCACTGCAGAAAGCACCCCATCCGACTTAATCACACTGCTGCCTTAATGGCAGGCGACATAAACCCATGTAGGAAGACACTTTATATTGATGCACAAGTACTAATGAGCCATTTATAAACATGTTGGTCTCTTAGTCGCTGCGCTGCATCTGGTACTAAAAGTGTGAGAAGCCGTTGCTTCTAGTGAAGATCTCATTTTCTTTAAAAGGCCTTTCACACGGCAAGATAATCATCACGAAAGCTAGAAGCCGCAGACAGGAAGCTGTGAAACTCACAGAAAAGTTGATTGCCAAATGTATGCATACTTCCCCAACACGTGGCAGCTCGTTACAGGCATGTTGCATCATATCAGCGGACCTCCTCGGTCAGAAACACAACATACAGCTCCCGCAGAGCCCATCGGGTCCACTCCTTGCAATATTTACTCCGTGCCTGACATGATTATTTCCATATTAGCTGATGTATTGTTCTATTTTTTTGACTTGCTTCTTTATTCCCCAAATAACCAATTAATGCTTTATTACTGCTGAGTGCATGAGTAACAAACTATTTGCTGATTTATAGTGTTTGGACAGAATTACAATAAATACAGTGGGGGATTAACTGACTGCATATCTGCCCCGAGATGAAAGATGGAAAAAGATGAGCGGGCAAGCAGTGAGAAAACCCAGGACTGATTAATGAGTCAGCTAATCAAAGCCCAGCGTTACTTACAGTGTGTGATTTGTTTGCAAATACTTATTATTATTCACTATTAATTAGATTTGACACAGAGGAGTGAATCAGGAGCCAGTCGTGTTTGTGATGTTAACCACTGGCTCATTAGGCCGTTAGTTTCAATGGTACATGCTGGTTTTTGGGTAACTGATGCAAATTTATGGATACTTCAGTAGATAGATAGATAGATAGATAGATAGATAGATATTAAGTATGTTATTAGTATACTTCTTTAAAATCTTAAAATAAGAGAGTATGCTTTCAGATTACTTTTTATGTACTTATCAGAGATCACCTTAACAAAATTATACTTACGCATACTTGGCTTATACCGACAAGTATACAGACAGAAAAGACTAAGTGTACTTGGCAAGTATACAGAAAAGTCCAAGTGTACTTGGCTTATACTGCAAAGTATACAGAAAAGTGTAAGTATATTTGGCTAATTACTATAAATTAACTTAAAGAAAACTTACAAGTATACTTGCATTAAAAAAACAAAAACGTTTACTGAGAGTATTCTTTAAAGTGTACTTTCATAAACTAAAAAGTGGGCGACAAATATATAACTAGTAAACTAACAGTATGCCTATAAGTTCACTTGTAGTATAGTTCATATTATAGTTGCAGTACAAAATACGACTTGGATGTAAACTAGTTGTGTACTCAAAGTTTACTACTCTTACATTTAAAATATACTTAAAAGTATACTTTTATAAACTAAAAAGTTGGCCAATTTAGTCCCAAGAAGTATTGAAGTGGTACACTTACAAGTATACTACTAGTATATTGATATTAGTATTCTTATAACATAAAGTATACTTGGGATTATACTTGAACTATACTTAAATTTACATCATAAAATAAACTTGAAGTATACTTCTTTTTTTGTAAGGGTTGACAGAGAGACAATCCCAGTCAGCAGCGACAATATAAAGATAATACAAGTAATTAAATAAAGAGAACTGGTCTAGTCTTTAGTCTGAGGGAAACCCTAATTCAACATACACCCTTAACTATATGCACAAAACAATGAAGCTTTGCACAGTATGCTATACTGTTCCTCTAACCAGCACGTTCTCCTCCTCTTCCTTTAGACATCCAGTATTTGCACTGAAATGCCGCAGGACAGTTGTTTTGTATACGGCTTCTACATTAGCATAGAAACACTGCCTCTGCGTGCCGCTCCAAAAAACGCTGTATGTGCAGTTGCGAAGCTTCATTAATGGTATTCATGTCTGCAATCAGTAATTCAGCTGGGTTTCCGTCAACTCGCGGAGAGATTATTTATAGACCTGTCACAAGTTGCAGTTTGTTTGTACTCAGTTGTTCCGAGTTATTCAATAAAAGTAGAAACACCTGCGAAAATGTTGACACAAATTTGCATTTTGACTCAGGCTTTACAAAGCCAATTACCCTCAGACTTCGCCTGCTCCCATCACACCGTATGACATCCCGAGCACAGTGGGAGCGGGCTCAGAAGAAGACAGGGGAATATTTCTTCATTTTGGAAAAGACTGACGTGCATCAGCGTTAGGGAATGGTGCTGCATTTTGCATTGTAATCAAAGGCAAAAAAAACAACATATTTACACATCCAAAACTTTCTGTAGATACACATGTACACATTTTGAGTGTCTGTTATATTCAACCCGTTCTCACTCCCAGCTCGTCAAATACTCGGTCAGCGCCCCTCCACGTCTGATACCGATGCACCGAGATGCCCGACCCCGTCATTATTAGACGGTCATGTAGTGTGTAGCCGTATTGCATAGAGCAGAACAATAATCAGTCATTCATTTATATCAAAATATGTTTCTATAATTAATAACCCAAAATGATCAATCATAAACCCATTAATTGTCATAAGAGGTGAAGGAGAGTGGTGACACTCAGCTTCAAATATCACACACAATTAGTTTTAATATTAGACTTTACCCAGGCGCCACCCAGTTTTATAAAAACAGGGGAAAATTCACAATTTGATATTAATCAACTGAGTCTCACACTCTTCTTTGGTTCTTGGGCCTGGTGTGCAACAGTGATTTGACTTGGTTATATACACACACAAAATCAAGTAACCGAGTTCTTTATAAAATGAAGTGTTTATTTAACTAAACTACTAACAGAATATAATTGAATAAATGATAACACAAAAGGAAAAAGGAATTAAATGAATAAAGGATGATGAGAATGGATAAGGAATACAGTGAATACAATGATGAACATTAATGGATTGAAACAAAATTAAATGTGACCAGGTCAATTCAGTGACTGATAACTCTCCGACTGAATTTGACGTCTGCCTATCAACTAAATTCAGTTTTGGTATTAATGCGACGTTCAGCAGCCGAGAGTTTAAGAAGCACCGGGGAAGATTGAGAAGCAGTTTCATCTATACATTTAGGCGTGGTCTAATTCAGGATGGATTTCCTAATTCTTCTTGCGTCTAATATTGATTATCCATTTTTGTAAACTGACCTTATTTATTAATTGACTATAAATTTGTTTATAAGTCTAATCATCAAACTCTTTCACTTCTGAAAATGCATCCATCCACACCCTCGCTGAGTAGGCTGGTGGATGGAGGTTTTGCTGTTCGGAGTTGAGTGGCGACAGATTTTCCGTCTGGAGCATTTTGGATCGCTTGGATCCAATTGTGCGACCCGGATTGAGTCGTTTCTCTTCCTCGGTGGCTCTCTTTTGGCGTCCTCGGGCATCCTCGGATATGGTCGGCTGGCATGTTACCTCGATGCGTTTTTCCATCTCCGTCTCTCTCTGTCTGGTGCAGTGTCTCTGTGCCGTTTCTTCAGACCCCCCAGTTCAGTCATCATTCGCTACAGTCGGAGCAACTGACGTAGTATAAAGAGCAAGAAAGTGTGTGTAGGGCGGTTGGGAGTGGAGCATGGATGGGTCGAACACACACAGGACTTTCACCCTATGGACCGCTGATTGTGTCCCGTGTGATACCAAGTCAACGTTGACTTATTTTACAGTAGTTTTGTAACATCAGTTACGTACTTTGCTAACGGCAGTTACGTAACGAACATAGTTATTTTATGTAAGAAACATGCTTATTTTAACCCAAACCATGATGTTTTCCTAAACCTAACCTAAGTACATTTGTTGTTTAAGTAAAAACTAAATAAACCTACGTTGGAAGTTTATTTTGAAAATAATAATAATAAAATAATAATAATCAATTTTATTTATAGAGCGCTTTTCAAAAAAACTCAAAGACACTTTACATGAGTAAAAACTGTCATGAAGAAAAACAGAAAAGAGACGATATGCATGTAACAAGCGTAACCTGTGCCTTTCCTGTGAGCACGGAAGTTTATTTTGAAAAGACACTATGCGTATAATGAGGGGAAACTGACACGTCCAAAACTGATGCGAGAGAGGTACCTAGAGCGTCACAGTTTGAAGCGTAGGGCTGCTGACCAAGCGTCGGTATTTGGAGTGAGAATGTGTTGTTATGTTACTTACAGTGGTTCTTTACTCCCTGCTGGGGACCCCAGACCTGTGAGCCAATGGAAACGGTCCCCACAAGGGATTTGAGGATTCTCTCCTTGGCTATACCACAAAGATAGAAAAGAAAATATGATTCATTTTCTGAGTTTTTAACTCCTTAAGATGGGAAGGGAATGTTCCCAAAACTTTCTGAAATAAAAAACCTGCCTGCCTGTCAGAAAGCCACTCATACAGTGGACCGTCAAGTACAGCTGGGCAAATGTACTTTTATCAGCCTTTTATAAAGATTCAGGGAGACTGTAGTTTCACACTGAAGCAGCACAGTGGAACGAAAGGTTGCTGGAGGTCAGGATGGTGAATATGCTCATTAACCTTCAACTCCAATGAACCGGGCTCCATCCACAGATTTGTATTATGCAGAGAGTTGAATTCTTTTTAACAAATTCTTTGAGTTGCCTGAACTCGACCGAAGCTGGTTATTTCTGGCCCAAAATCCCAAACAAACAATGCTATTGTTTTTCTATTTTTGTCTTATTTGTGTATCCAGTGTATCAGCTATCACAATGATTGGTTTTAGGTGTAAAAGGGTTTGACCAGGGCTGTAAATATATTAAAATATTTAATTGCGATTAATCGCATATTAATTGCACATTTTTTATTTGTTCACGATCTACCTTAAAGGGAGATTTGTCAAGTATTTAATACTCTTTGTGGTTATCATAAAGTGGGCATGTCTGTAAAGGGGATACTCGTGGGTACCCATAGAACCCATTTTCGTTCACGTAGCTTGAGGACAGAGGTCAAAGGACCCCTTTGAAAATGGCCACAACAGTTTGGAGCGTGATTTAGCCTCCTTCTCGACAAGCTAGTATGACATGGTTGGTACCAATGGATTCCTCAGGTTTTTATAGATTCAAATGATACCAGTATCTTCACTCTAGCTTTAAAACGGTACAGCCTCCTTGCGTTAATGCCTTAAAGAAATAAGTGGCGTTAAAACAAATTTGAGTTAACCCGTTATTATCACGTTCACTTTGACAGCCCTAAAAGAAAAACAGGAGACGAACGACAGAGCCAACTATATTAATGTCATGTGAAAATAAAGCAGCACAAAGCTCATCATTTAATCTTGTAATGGAAATGTAGTGAGCTGGCCCCGAAAGCACTCCCTTCCCCTTTCCTATAGCAATGTGATGTTTTCAAACTTGTCTTGCACGCCAATCTAGACTAGTTTTTGTACGCCTGAATGTTCTTGCATGTACGACTTACTTCTTGTAAGATAAGTAACCGCATCCTGCTTTGTTAACTGATAAATGGATGACTCACCGTTATGCGGGTGTTGCTCTCTGAACAAACTTGCAGACTGTGTATGTTCTGTGTGTTTTGTTGAACAACCATTCTTGCAAGAATAAATAAAGCAAAGACATTTAGTTTTCAGTACTCTTTATAGACAGTTACTCATCTATTAAGGTATCAGGAGAATTTCCAACAAAATCTTTAAAAACGTTGTTTGCTTTCCTCTAAACTCGACCACACTTTGCCCCAATTTTGTGCAACAGATGCTTTTTAAAGAGTGGGCGGCAATTTTTCCAAATCCCATGTCAGAGCAGCCCAAATAAATGATTATATATTGAATAGATTTCTATTATCAGTTGAAGAGTGGAATAAACAGGACTGGACAAGAGACAGTTATTATCTCTTTATATCTTCTGGCTGCTCAGTTTAGTGTCATCTTGGCGGTTACGTCTGCTGCAATGTTTTCAAATGTCCATCGATTTATTGTGTTAATTTATTTTTGTTTTTTATCTAGAAGCATTATTGTCTCCGATTTCATCCCTGAAGGCAACACTGCAGAGAGGAACATGAACAATCATATTAATCCTGCATCAACGTACAGGATTAATATGAGTGTCCAGCTGGACTTGAGGGCTCCAAGAGACTTTGGAGGGCCCGCAGAGACTCACTAAGACGACTGATAGTGGACCCTCATTTCAGACTACATGCAGGGGAAAGACACATAACGGTGGAGTGGGCAAATAGAGAAAGAAAAGCACTTAAAAAGAGGAAACGTTCAAAGATAGGAAGTACACGTTTAATGTTAGAAATGTGTATGTGCTTGCTCAGTAATTTAAAATGTTGGCTGAAGGGAAGCAAAGTAATTTTTAAAGACACGTGGCTCTGTATGAGGGGGAATGTTTAAAGAGGATGTAATGCTATGGACAGGACAGCTTCTTAGGTCTGGGAAAAGGAAATGGTCCAGTAATATACTTTCAGATGAGCCAGAGAAGAGTGGGGCTTAGAGCTTTTTCTTACTCACAAAAGAGCACAAGACTTTCTTTTTGAAGAGGAAGACCTCATCGTCTACTAATTAGAGTGGTCATCTTAGAGCTCAGACCTTTTGTAGACCTTCTGTTTTTTACCTCCAGTCTTTAATTTCTTTCTAAGTGAATGTTCTTCTAGCTGTTCTGATAACTAATGTTTGACTTTATAATCCCAATCATTCCTGCAAATGACGTTACTCTCTTACCGTCTCTGTTTCTACGGTGCATGAGTGACCGTTTTCTTGTAGTCCGTCTTGTACTGAGATAACAAGCTTTGCCTTCACTGTCGCGGTGCAGTTACAGCATCGCACAATCATTATTTAATTCCTTTGGCTTCCTCGAGTACGAGGTGAAATCTTGGAGCCACAGTAATCAGGGTTGTCTGATGCGTGATGGGGTCACGATGCATAGAGTGCATCGTAACTCATTCGGGGGAGGATGGATTGTAACTTAACCACACTTTGCAGCTGGCTATTTAAAATTCTAAAAGATGCATTGTAGCATATGTGTGCATTATGTTTGTCTGTATCAGCTTATACTCTGAGGTCTTTACACTGGCTTCCTGTCTGTCAAAGAATTGATCTCAAAATACTACTGTTGGTTTATAAAGCACTGAATGGTTTATGCTACATTATGAAGCATCCAGGTGGTCTGGTTGGTCTGCTTTCTGTCGACAGAGTCAAAACTAAACATGGAGAAGCAGCGTTCAGTTTTTCTGCTCCACATATCTGGAACAAAGCCCTGCACATACTTTTATTCTTGTGTTTTATACCTGTCTTATTCTATTTTCGCTTGTTTTAATTGTCTATCCTCTTGGCTCTTTAATGTGTTTAATTGTATGTGAATGTCAAGTGGTTAGCACCGTCGCCTCACACGTCATGTTAGCGTGGGTTTTCTCCAGGTTCTCCGGTTTCCTCCCACAGTCCAAAGACATGCAGGTTAGGTTTATTGTTGATTCTAAATGTCCCATAGGTGTGAATGGGAGTGTGAATGGTTGTCTGTCTCTGTGTGTCAGCGCTGTGATAGTCTGGAGACCTGTCCAGGGTGAACCCCGCCTTCGCCCCAATGTCGGCCGAGATCGGCTGCCAGCCCCAGCGACCCTGAACAGGATAAGCGGCTACAGATAATGAATGGATGGATTAATGTTATGTCAAGTCAACCTTTATTTACAGTATATAGCACGTTTAACCCCCTGAGACCCACATCAGACCCGTTTTGTCTTTTTTAGAGTGCTTTTCAGGACTGTGTGTCAAATTATTTTAGTCATAAATCAGAAATAAACATAAATAATTGATTAATTAATTTAAATAAATGTTTAAAGTTTAACAATTTTCTACCACTTGAAGATTGATAGAAATGATCAATAATTCCTCCAAAATACCACATTAAGACACCAAGACCTTGAGGAACACCATGGAAAAACGATGCTGTGATTTGGTTTAAAAAACTTTTGACATTTGGAGAATTGTATTTTTCGGCAATTGGGTGGCGAGCACTTCTGTTGTGTAAACTGCTCAGAAACCCCCTTATTGTCAATCTAGCTAGGAAAGCCATCCATCCTCTGAATGCTCTAGGTCTCTAGTCTGATCCATCCATCCTCTGAATGCTCTAGGTCTCTAGTCTGATCCATCCATCCTCTGAATGCTCTAGGTCTCTAGTCTGATCCATCCATCCTCTGAATGCTCTAGGTCTCTAGTCTGATCCATCCATCCTCTGAATGCTCTAGGTCTCTAGGTTGATCCATCCATCCTCTGAATGCTCTAGGTCTCTAGTTTGATCCATCCATCCTCTGAATGCTCTAGGTCTCTAGTTTGATCCATCCATCCTCTGAATGCTCTAGGTCTCTAGTTTGATCCATCCATCCTCTGAATGCTCTAGGTCTCTAGGTTGATCCATCCATCCTCTGAATGCTCTAGGTCTCTAGGTTGATCCATCCATCCTCTGAATGCTCTAGGTCTCTAGTTTGTGGCTGTAAAGTTTCATGAGGCTGTGATTATCCTAGAGGTCACCACAGGTCATTTTATACAGGGAGGTCAAGTTTTAAAAAATGGTCGCCAAAATGTATCCTAACTTGGAGCGTTATTTTACCCTCCTTGTCGACATGCTAGCATGACATGGTTGGTACCAATGGTACCTTCACTCTAGCTCTAACACTGAACCTGCTACAGCCTCTAAACACAGTAAAGTCGGTCGGGATCGCCCGCAATCTAGCAGGTCTCAGATTGAAACAACCGCAGTTGACCAAAGTGCTGAACATGTACGTAATACAAATGAATACAAAGCAAGCATCAATAAGAACAGAGCAAAAATGATAAACATAATGTGCACATAATAGCAGTAAAAGAGTTGAAGGACAACAGACGATAAATGTAATGAAATGCCAGTGAGAAGAGGTGAGTCTTCAGCAGCGTCTTCAATTTTATGGCCTGAGCTGTTTTAATAGGAAAACATATAGCTGTCCAAAGAATAGGGGAAGACACCGCAAAGGCTTGCCTCTGTTTTTGAGTCTAGTTCTGGGGACATCCAGAAGCATTTGATTGGTCGACCTCAGTGCTCTAACTGGGGTATGAAAGTGCAATATTTCTGCTAGATAAGGTGATGCCAGCTCATTTAAAACCTTCAAAACAAGCAATAACATCTTAAAATCAACCCGGATACGGACAGGAAGTCAGTGGAGGGAGGCCAAAAATGGTGACATGTGATCACATGTCCTTTTGTGGTGTGTTTCTTTTGCTTTTGATGTTTCATGTAAAGCATCTTGTATCGCCTTGTTGCTGAAATGTGCTATATAAATAAACTTGTCTATACATAAAGTATATGCCAGAGCCTATACCACCCACAGTCACTGAGACACCTTGAGTGCCTGGGCTGAAATGACAGTAATTTCACACCCAATTAATAGAGTATAAAGCAGACTCGTACTATAATGTCAGATGCTGGCACCTTGGCGGTGAGGACAAACACAAAAGGACACCTCGCCGAGCTTGTTTGAGGAGCGGGGAAGTTTATGCAAACATGTCTGACTTGGAGTACGTCCGGTTGGGGGGGACACGTCCCTGAAGTGTCTGCTGTAGAGCTACCAGTTGGGCTGAGACGCGATCACCAGCCTGTTTAGTATGGTAATGTATGGAGATGCAGGCACGGGCACTTTTCCCCCTCCTTCCCCTATGCTCCATGTTTAAGCTCTGCACATTAATTGGCATGGCGGGGGCGTCAGTGACTTGGCTGTAATCATTGTCCCTCAGAGGACCCCACTGAGAAGGATTGAAGGAGAGGGAGCCTTTGGTCTCGAAAGACTTGTCCTATGAGTTATGTTATCCCAAGAGGTGCGAGGCAGCAGAGAGACTGGGAGGAGGGAGAGGAATATATGGAACAAGGAGGGAAAAGACTGGGAGAAGCTGGAGAGGAGATTGTGGTGTGAGCTCCAACTGCTCCCGGAGAAATGGAGGACTGCAGATGGAAGGAGAGGGGAATTGGATGGGAGATTCATGTAGGGGATTACGGATGGAGATTGATAGCTGGATCGGTGGGAAAAAGTGGTAGGGGGACGGGGGTTAGGATGTTTGAGCGACATGAAGAAGATGAGAAGGAAAAAGAAGAAGTGGTGGGTCAGAGGAAGATGACAGAGGTCGATTGACGTTAAAGCTCCACCTGTTGTACTCAAATTGGTTTCATCTAAACTTTCCAAACTGAGAGAAAAAAAGGAACAAGCCTCACAATTCTAATTCAAGAAAATTGATTTATTAACCATAACCTATTAATTTCCACCGCTGACACAACCCTGTTAGCGCCTCACAAGCTGATGTTGTTACATCCACTTTAGGCGCACAATTGTTTTCACTGATGATTGCTGCCGCCGCAACGCGCCACGCTTGTAAAGCACCTTGAAATTGAGGAGCCGCATCTGAGTCTGAAGAGGAGACGACAAAGAAAGCCTGTCAAGAGAGAGGGAGGAAGTGGAGGGAGGAGAAAAAGTACAAATGTAGAAAAGCTGAAGGTTTCTGGCTTTTGAGGGTCAAAATGTAAATGCTGTACTCCATCTTGGCCAAGGCTGCTAATTACTTGAACCGAAGGATGAGTGTGTGGTAAGTGTATATGCTGGCACAAGCGGGCATATAAACATACATGGATGTGTTTCCCCCGAAGGCAGAGAATGATGGATGGTAAATGAATGATGAAACACAGCGCGGGGAGAGTCACCTTAAGAAGCGAATGGAGCCTGAGCGCGCCAGAGAGTGCGGCCTTGAAGCCAGATCAAAGCCACGAGCTGAGCTGTAATAGATGATGGAATTTAATCATGTCTGCTGCCTAATGCTCTCTCTCTCTCTCTCTCGCTCTGTTTTATGGCTTTCAAAATGCAACTGCCATTTTCCGTTCATTTTAATTCGCCACTCCATCAAACTTCACTGCACTGCAACACTCTCACTTTCTAGATGCAAGAAGTCACTGACACGGGCTATTGAAGTACAATGACACAAAATAAACATCAGTGTAATAACTGCATTAGCGTAGACTGATGTCGGATCGGCCGGTCGTGTTTCATGTCACATCAGTGCCTTAGTTAGCGTCCGCCGGTCGCCTTCTGGCCATGAGGAGGCCCCTTTGCTGCTGAGCTCTGTCGTTTTTCCTCTCAGTCCGGGAATAAGTGCTGCGTCTCACTCCGCAAACCATCCCCTACTAATTAAAAACTTCTTAATGATAGTACTTCAAGAGCATTCCTCGTGCCATTAATCATCCAGATATCCCATAGATCTTAAAACAAATGGGCAGCAAAAAAACTGAACTTTTCACAGAAAAAAAAAACGTGTGTTTCATTATCATCAAGAGTAGTTTTGCATTCATTTGTATCCATAACTGTTGCACTTTAAGCAGCATCTCATTAATCAGTGATACGTTTGTAGGGATTATTGAACTCTGACTCAGCCATAAAACAGCAGCAGATAAGAAGGGTCCAAAAAGAAAAAAAAGCAGTTTGGTTGGAATTAGTCCAGTCAGAAAAGGCATATAAATGCCCCGATAATGTGTAAGGCATTTAGCGCGCAATAAGTTTGCCTTTCTTGATTTCCCCGTGTCACTTGTACACAGTGTATCCTCTAGGGACGCACCGATTTATCGGCCAAGAATCGGAATTGGACGATATTCGCCTTGTTGACAGCCATCGGCCTATCGCAAATGAGATGACATTCACCGACGGCAGTTGCCGATGTTTATCTGTTGTGTTGCATCAGTTTCGCGTTGGTACATGTTGTGTTGTTTATTTGTGGTCGGCCCGGGACAACAGGAACCGTGCACACGTGTGGTTTGTTTAAAAATAAAAGTCGCCCAAGTGGGAGTATTACACTGTCTCAGAGAAAGATCAGCGATGAGAACGTTGTTATGTTCAATGAAAGATTAAGCAGTAAAACAACGGCTTACAAGATGTATTAAAAACCTCACTGCGGTCTGGATGGGAGCGAACGTCGTGTGTGCATAATGTGTCCAACAAGGGCAGTACGGTACAGTGGGAACATCCTCCATGCTGTGCAGCCCGGGCAGCAGTCCATCCCTCACTCTGCAGTCCCGGGTGAGCAGAGTGCAGCAGCACTTCGGGGCCGCGGCATCGTAGTCGCGCGTCTCCGTCGTTGGTCCGTCCGGCCCGGACAGCTGAGGCAGCGAGGCCCGAGGCTGCACCAGCGGAGCAGAGCTCTTTATCTGCTCCCAGACGGCGTTCTGCTGTTACTAGTCCACTAGTTAATCGATCGTGGATGATGTTGTTCTCTCAGGCGGATACACTAGGGTGGCCGTTAATATAGCCTATAGGCGGCCCGCACAAGTAAAGTCTATATGTGAGAATATATCTGCTCATGTTTCTATTTGCTTTTACACAAAACAAATATCTTTATTGGGTTATATAAAACTGAAACATTCTTCTCATTGAGTAGGTTGTATAGCAGCTGAAAAGTCTTTTGAAGCAGTTATTAAAAAAAAATAATTATATTTTCATGTGAAAGAAGGTTATATTAAAGTCTGTTTCATTAATTTGTATGATTGAATTGTGCTCATACAAAGAGAATTTAATGAAATGCTGAATGACTTTAAAACAGCTCAGTTATTTATTTATTTTATAATGAAGCGGTCTTTGTTTCCCTAGCACAACAGAATTTTGAAATTGGTGTCCTGTACTGACTGCAATGTAAACACAGCCGCAAATAAATGCTGCAGTAACAGTTAGTGACGTAGTATAAAAAGTGAAGAAGACCACTTTAGGTGGGCGGGCAGTGACGTGGATGGGTCCAACAAACATTGGACTTTTAACCAGGAGACCGGTGTTTGGTTTTGTAAGTTACATTAGTGACGTTTGTGACGTGTTGCTGCACCCGATTCGACTGTTATCAGGCCATTAAATAGGCGTTATCGGTCGCTATAAGCACCATAGATGTGGATCATTAAAAGTGAAAGTGAAACTTAGAAGCAACACGTTCTGACACGTAAAACTGAAAGAAACTTCACGTTTTGAACACAAACAAAAAGGCTTCTTCAGGTCTAGGTAACAAAACTACAACTTCTTTAGGTTTAGGCAACAAAAAACACTTGGTAAAGTTTAACTACACATTGTTGGTTTCACACGGCATGCGAACTTCGGTCTCCTGGTGAAAGTCCTGTGTTTTGTGTCCCATCCATCGTCCCAACCTCCACCCCTTGGAGTTTCACACTGTTTCTTTCACACTACAGCGCCTGACTTCCGCTTCTGCTCCTGTCATAATTACTACGGTCGCTAGAGGTTGCTGTTGTGTTCTTTTATACCTTATTTTGGTGATCTACCATGTGAATAGATGATACAACCTATTAGTGAGTGTAGTAGGCCCCTATTGACTCACATCTATGGGGCTTATAGCGACTGATAACGCCTATTTGATAACCTGACAACAGTTTAATCGGACGGTTTTCCGTCGTTGTGTTACATTATTTCCGTGCGTATTATTTTAAGACCAACCATGATGTTTTTCCTTAACCAAACCAAGTGGTTTTCTCCCCTGAACCTAACTGCGAACGTTTGCGTGGTGTACTCATGACACGCGGAACATCTTCCCGTGAGACCGGATTGTTATAGGAGAGGCCATGAAGCACTTTGCTCTCAGCATGAATTGGTAGTCTGGCAGCCAACAGAAACATGGCATTGATGAATAACTGGGATCTGAAGGTAGATATCTATCATGGATAACCATGCCAAGTGCCATAGTTTTAAGCTCTGAGCATGTCTGCTTATGACTGGCTCACACATCATCTTAGCCACTCCCGAGCTCCCTAATGGATTCTCTGCCCTGCCGTCTGTCTCTCTGTCTCTTTTGTCCTTTTTTCCATTTAACCACACTAAAAGCGAATCGCTCCTTATCTCTGCCTTTCTTTGATTTTTTTTCCAGCTGTTGTCTCTCTCCTCCTTTTTTATTTCCATCTCCGTCACCCATTACGACAGTCTTCCCTCTCCAGCCGAGTGTTTGTCTGTCTCCCCCCTTCTCACTCTCTCTGCTTCCCAGCTTCTCTTCTGTCTCCCCCCAGCTTGATTCAGCAGTAATGAGTGCAGCTTAAGGTGGGGCTGGCCCGAGGTGAGCTGGAGAGAGGCAGGGAGGTTAATGAGGAGAGCAACCTCGCTTTTTGCCTGAGGTGTAAAAGGAGAGTGAATGGATGAGTGAGGGAGAGCAAGGGGCCAGCGGGACAGACAGACAAACTGACAGACAGCACTAACGTTTGCAATAACGAATTTAGCTGATGCACAGAAGCACTCATGTCTGACAGAGTGACCGTCGGCCGGGGTTAAAAAGTATGGTGGTGGGCTTGTGTAAAAAAATAACCACCATTTAAATCCCTTTTATAGAAATGTAAGTAGTAATAGACTTGTGGCTTTGCGCGTGCATGTGAAATGCGCGTGCATGTGAGCGTGCACGTGTGTGTGTACGCGCGTGCGTGTGTGTATGTGGGGATACAGGTGAACCCTTGGTGACCCTGGTGTCCTTTTTGTAACCCTAGGGCTGATGTTAATTATTGGTAGTTGTCCAAAGGTGTCTGCTGTAAGGTGTTATCAGTTGCTCCACAACAAAAAAGAAGACCCCATCCTGTGGATCCTGATGCAGATAAAAAATACAATTGTATCCCAATATGTGTCTTTATTACCGTATCATTAAAAGTTCAAACAAACCCTGGTCCCTGTGACCAAAATGTTTTTGCCTTTTTGATGTTGCCACAGAAGACCCATACTGTTGATCCTGATTCAGATAAAAAAAAAAGTCGGTTGTATCCAAGATGTTATCAGTTGCTCAGTAAACAAAAGAAGACCCCCTCCTGTGGATACTGCTTCAGTGAACAAAACACAGTTGTATCCCTATATGTGAACTCCGTTGTATCCAAGAGGTGTCTTTTTTATTACAGTATCATTAAAAGTTCAAACAAAGCCTAGTGTGCTGTGGTCAAAATGTTTATGGCTTTTGATGCTGTGGTGGTTGGTACTGTTTGCAGGCTATAGCAGCATGGATCCTGTAACCATATGTTTGTTTGTGAGAGGGTGTATGGATTAGCGTTGTTCGTAGTCGATATTAACATGTATCCAGGACAAATGGTGTGAGAAGGGAAGTATGTCATCTCCTTCATGTCATCTCCTAAAATTCTTTATGAGATGTATCTGTGAGAGGGGGTGGGGTATGGGGTGGTATTGTTTGTAATAGATATCAGCATGTATCCAGGGACAAATGGGGTGGATGTGAGCGGGATGGGGGTCATCTCTTGTATGCCATCTCCTAAAATTCTTTAGGAGATGTATCTGTGCTGTAATGATTTGTTAACATTTTAAATTGGTAGATGTGTGTTAGTACACCACTAATTTTGCTTGTAGTCATCTCCCAAAAAAAAAAAAGCGGTGCAATGTCGGTAGAGTTACAATATAGTGGGTTTTTAAAAAAAAAAAAAAAAAAATGTATGTAGTGTGAATGGGGCAACCTCAAGGCCTGTCAACCATGCGTATTCATGAGATGTCACTAGCTCCATCTTTTACCTACACTTTGTGTATATAGTCAGCATTCAGCTGAGGTCGTGTTTACCAAACTTCACAACTTTTGAAGAGGACGCTTTTCCTAACGCCACTCTTGCATTTTGCACATTAGGTACAGTGTTCTTTTCTTTGGATGCTTCATTTTTGGCGTCTGTGAACATAGAGCTGATGTGACTTGCCAAAAAGCCCCAGTTTTGTCTCATCTGTCCAAAAGACATTCTCCAAGAAGCTTTGTGGCTTGTCAATATGCATTTTGGCATATTCCAGTCTCACTTTTTTATGATTTGGTGTCCTCCGGGGTTGTCTGCCATTAAGTCCACTTTGGCTCAAACAGGAGAAAATGGCTCATGGACTACTACTAAAACACTATGAATACTATAGAACTAACTAGCATTGTTAGAAAAATAATTATTAATGGGACAAATTTCTTGGGTATTTTAGCGTGCGATCAACTGCCTAAACACATCAGGCTGCTTGGAGATGGTCTTATAGCTTTTACCTTTAACATGCTTGTCTATAATTTTCTTTCTAATCTCCTGAGACAACTCTCTCCTTAGCTTTCTGTGGTCCATGTTCAGTGTGGTACACACCATGATACCAATGTTTAATGTGTCCCTATGGTCAAATTATTTTCAATCTTTTCTAGGGGTACCATCATTTTGTCCAGGCCAGCTTCATTAGTTTTTTTTTTTTAAATGATTCTGAACCAAAATTCAAAAACATTAGCTGATTTTCATTAGTTCATTTTCAATACATTTTTATTTATTATTACTTTTTTGTCAGTTTCAAGTTATTTCGGTGACCATTGTTTTTTTTATTCTTTCTTTAACGGAAGGGTACCAACAATTTTGACTATGTGTGTAGATACACACACACACACACACACACACACATACAGTATATACATATGTCTATATCCACACCCGCTTACATATAGATATCCACTTAGACACAGCCAATGTTTAATGTGCCCCTATGGTCAAATTATTTTCAATCTTTTCTAGGGGTACCATCATTTTGTCCAGGCCAGCTTCATTAGTTTGTTTTTTTAAATGATTCTGAACCAAAATTCAAAAACATTAGCTGATTTTCATTAGTTCATTTTCAATAAATTTTTATTATTACTTTTTGTCAGTTTCAAGTTATTTCAGTGACCATTTTTTTTTTTTTATTCTTTCTTTTAACGGAAGGGTACCAACAATTTTGACTATGTGTGTAGATACACACACACACACATATAGTATATACATATGTCTATATCCACACCCGCTTACATATAGATATCCACTTAGACACATTCGCTTACACAGTTATCTATTCTATTTTACAGACAAAAAAAAAAAAAAGGACATATTTACATCCCTTTAGTTGACCTTTTTGTCGACATTACTTATTAATTAATTTTGTTTAACTCCAATCCTCACCCTGACTCAAAGTAGCCCACCCATGATCAAAAATGATATTCTGTTCTTTTATTTCTATTAACATCCCTCTCAAGAACCCACTGATGTTTCAAAAACATTTTGAAATGTTCAGTGTTTAACTGTTGTCTTTTTATAGCTTTAAATATAAATGCTTTCCCCATCGTAATGATGATGTTGTTCAGGTCTTTTCCTTTTTTTTTTTTCATCACCCCTTAAATCACCAAACATTATAGATAAAGGACAACTATAGAAATTTGATTTTGTAGACTGAGATCCACTTTTTTCAACGTTAATCCAAAATAATGCAACTTCCTTACAATACCAAAAATAAATGAATGTCTGACTCCTCTTCCTCCTCACACAATCTACATATGTCACCTTGTTGGATGCCCCATTTTAATTTTTTTAGCATTCTCTTAGTAGGCAAGAATTTGTAGATTAGTTTTAGTTGTAAAATTCTAATGGAGACATCAAAAGAAGTTGTGTAAATACATGCATATACTTTCCTCCATGGGATACATTTGTCTAACAAATATCCCCATTTTTGACTGGATAGCTACTGGTGTAGCAGAAATGTGTTTAAGTTGCATGTATAACTGATATATTTTCTTGTTTATTTTTGTCTTATTCATCCATGTTGTGTCCTTAATGTAGGGGTAACATGCCACTTGTTTTGTACATAATAATAGCTTCCTTTTCCAGATCTGAGGTATAGCTGCACAGAGTTGATTAAATGTAAAAAGGTCACAAACATTACCGTATACTATTTTAAATTCATCATAAGTCTTGATTTCGCCCCCACTATTCAAGAGGTCATTTATAAATAATATTCCTTTTTTCAAACATTGATTCAATAAAGATACGGTGATCATTAATCAAAATATTTCTATTATACCACAACACTTGGCTCTGGATTTCATAACTTCACTCTGGTTGATGATATTGGTATTGAAACCAACTGACTATGGCCTCGTCCAAAAAGCCGAATAAGTATGGAAATGACTTTCTCTTTAATATAGTGAACTGAAAAGCAGTTAACTGGAGGTAAGGATAGAGTTCTTTGTGGAACAGAGGATGAGCAGACCTCAATCATTTTGCTGAAAACCACTGCAGATTTAAGATACATTTTGGTATAAGGGATGCTTTTAGTGCAAAGTTGAGTGCCTTAAGGTTTAACAATTTAAGTCCACAGTGTTTGTAATCATTATACAGATAAGCTCTTTTAATTTTGTCAGGCTTCCAACCCCATATGAAATTGAACACATTTTGCTCATATTTTTTAAACAGCTCCTCTCCTGGGGTAGGTAATGACATGAGGATATAGATAAACTGAGGAATCACTAAGGAATTTATCACGGTTATTTTTTTCCATATAAAGTTAAGTTAGTCATTCCCCAAACTTTTTAATTTTCTGTCTAATGTATGTAGCTTTCTATCAAAGTTTTCCTTCGTGATAAGGTCCATGTCTTTAGGGATATGTATACCAATGACATCTATTGGGCCATCTGACCATTTTAGTGGGCAGATTACTATAGATATTAAAATTTGTACCTTTCAGAGATCCAATTCGCAGCACAGTACATTTATCATAGTTAGGTTTTAGTCAGGAAATTACTGAGAAGTTATTCAACTCTTTAACTAATGCAGTAAAGGATGCAACATTTGGTTGATTTTGAAAGTTTACATCGTCCGCATACATTGATATTTTTGATTCCAAACTATTTATTCTCAAACCTTCTATGTTGTTATTCATTCTTACTTTTTGTGCTAAGATTTCTATAGCTATAATAAATAGATACGCAGACAGTGGACATCCTTCTTTCAATCTTCTATATTGCTTAATTGTTTCAGAAAAAAAACATTGTTTATTATTTTACACTTTGGATTACTATACATTACTTTTTATCCAACTAATTAAAGAGTCTCCAAAGTTAAAATATTCTAAACATTTATAAATAAAATCCAAACGTACTTTATCGAAAGCTTTCTCAAAGGCAGCAAAAAAAAAAAAAAAATGAAAGCAGAGGTTTTTGTTGAGTCATAATATTCAATTATTTCAATTATTTGTCTAATACTGTCACTGATAGATCGACACTGTAAGAAGCCACACTGATCTGGATGAATAATATTGGGCAGTACTAGTTTTAATCTGTTTGCAAGACATTTGGCTAATATTTTAGCATCGTTACATTGTAGTGTGATTGGCCTCCAATTCTTTAGAGTAGTGGGATCTTTATACCTTCCACCTGAATCTTGTTTCAATAATAGTGAGATTAAACCTTCCTGTTGAGTTTCTGTAAGTTGTTTTTTGCTATATGACCAGTTGAAGGTGTTCAGCAAAGGTGTTTTAACAGACTCATAGAAGGTTTGATAAAAGTTTACAGGTATGCCATCGGCTCCTGGACTTTTTACCTTTTTCAAAGGAGTTAATAGCTGGATGTAATTCCATCCAGCGTAATAAGTCCCTCACAAGATTTTTTTCTTTCTCTGTTAACTTTACGGTATTATCGTCTTGAGAATTGGGGCTAGTATTTTGAGGCAATAAATCCTCTGGTGGGCTCTGTAAGGAGTACAATTTTGAAAAATAATTATGTTGTACCAGCAAAATTTCCCTTGGTTTTTTCAATGATTTTATTTCCTACTACAAGCTTCAAAACATTTTTCTTTACAGTGTTTTTATACTGCAGATTTAAAAAATATTTGGTTGATCTCTCCCGATTTTTCCAGCCATTCTATTCTATTTCTCAAATATGATACGTTGGCTTTCTCTGCACATAGTCTTTCTAACTCTCTTTCCTTGTGCTCAAGATTGTCCAGTAGAGCTTGTGACACATTTGTATTATTGTCTACCCGTTCTGTTAAATCTTCTATCTCAGCTATCAATATTTTTTCTGTCTCCAAACGATTTTTATTTTTCCTTGAGCTGTATTGAATGCAGTGTCCCCTTAAGGTGTATTTTAAAAGCATCCCATATAATCAAAGGATCCGCTGTATCATTATTCCCTACAAAGAAATCTTTTATGAATTTGTTTGTTGTATCTATAAACTCTTTATCCTTCAATAGCTTCTGATTTAATTTCCAGTATCCTGGACCCCTATGAAACGTTGTGGTACAAATGCTCAAGGTTATAAGATGATGATCTGACCTAAATCTCTCTTTAATCTCGACTTTATTCATTTTTGGAGTCAAAGAAAATGATGTTAAGAAATAATCTATTCTGCTAGCCTGATTTCCTCGTCTCCATGTATATCTTGTTTGCTTTGGATTTCGCAATCGCCATATGTCAATTAAATCTAGTGAGGTCATGAGGCCAGAAATAGCATTATATGCTCTAGAATGATAATTCTTAGTTTGTATGCCTTTTCGATCCAGATCTACATCCAACACAGTGTTGTAGTCTCCTGTCATTATCAAATTTTTTATCATGTAGTTTTTCTTTTCTTGCAACATGTTGAATATATCTTGAAAGAAGAGTGGATCATCAGAATGAGGTGCATACAGATTTACTAATACAAATTCTAGGCTATCCACCAATATATCTTGTATAATATATCTACCTGCTTGATGTATTATTGTATCTTTGACCACAATATCTACTTCCTTTTTATACATTATCATTACAACTTTAGAATTTGAGCATCCGTGTGAAAAGTATATGTTATCCCCTCCACTCTGTTTTCCAGTTAATCTCATACAGTTGGGTAGAGTGAGTCTCTTGTAAACAAAATATATCATAGTTTTTATCCGTAAGCCAACTAATAAAGTGTCCCCTTTTCTTCCTATCAGCTAAACCGTTACAGTTGAAGCTTGATATTACTAACTTAGACATATTTGATCTTCAGTGGATTCTATACTTTCATGATTCTTGAAAAAAAAAAAGGATGGAAATAATAATAGTGACACCAAAACAACGGGAAGGGGCTGAAAATATTTCCTGTTTCTTCCATCCTCTGATGATATATTTTCTATTGTCATATTTCTCTCCCTTTTTAAATAGCGTCTAAGAGAAACATTTTACTATAACAAAACATCCAATCCCAATTTATGAGCGCAAAACTAAGAACAAAAGATCATCATTTTTTTATTTTCTGCATTGATGATCTTTTGTTCTTAGTTTTGCGCTCATAAATTGGGATTGGATGTTTTGTTATAGTAAAATGTTTCTCTTAGACGCTATTTAAAAAGGGAGAGAAATATGACAATAGAAAATATATCATCAGAGGATGGAAGAAACAGGAAATATTTTCAGCCCCTTCCCGTTGTTTTGGTGTCACTATTATTATTTCCATCCTTTTTTTTTTTCAAGAATCATGAAAGTATAGAATCCACTGAAGATCAAATATGTCTAAGTTAGTAATATCAAGCTTCAACTGTAACGGTTTAGCTGATAGGAAGAAAAGGGGACACTTTATTAGTTGGCTTACGGATAAAAACTATGATATATTTTGTTTACAAGAGACTCACTCTACCCAACTGTATGAGATTAAATGGAAAACAGAGTGGAGGGGATAACATATACTTTTCACACGGATGCTCAAATTCTAAAGTTGTAATGATAATGTATAAAAAGGAAGTAGATATTGTGGTCAAAGATACAATAATACATCAAGCAGGTAGATATATTATACAAGATATATTGGTGGATAGCCTAGAATTTGTATTAGTAAATCTGTATGCACCTCATTCTGATGATCCACTCTTCTTTCAAGATATATTCAACATGTTGCAAGAAAAGAAAAACTACATGATAAAAAATTTGATAATGACAGGAGACTACAACACTGTGTTGGATGTAGATCTGGATCGAAAAGGCATACAAACTAAGAATTATCATTCTAGAGCATATAATGCTATTTCTGGCCTCATGACCTCACTAGATTTAATTGACATATGGCGATTGCGAAATCCAAAGCAAACAAGATATACATGGAGACGAGGAAATCAGGCTAGCAGAATAGATTATTTCTTAACATCATTTTCTTTGACTCCAAAAATGAATAAAGTCGAGATTAAAGAGAGATTTAGGTCAGATCATCATTTTATAACCTTGAGCATTTGTACCACAACGTTTCATAGGGGTCCAGGATACTGGAAATTAAATCAGAAGCTATTGAAGGATAAAGAGTTTATAGATACAACAAACAAATTCATAAAAGATTTCTTTGTAGTGAATAATGATACAGCGGATCCTTTGATTATATGGGATGCTTTTAAAATACACCTTAAGGGGACACTGCATTCAATACAGCTCAAGGAAAAATAAAAATCGTTTGGAGACAGAAAAAATATTGATAGCTGAGATAGAAGATTTAACAGAACGGGTAGACAATAATACAAATGTGTCACAAGCTCTACTGGACAATCTTGAGCACAAGGAAAGAGAGTTAGAAAGACTATGTGCAGAGAAAGCCAACGTATCATATTTGAGAAATAGAATAGAATGGCTGGAAAAATCGGGAGAGATCAACCAAATATTTTTTAAATCTGCAGTATAAAAACACTGTAAAGAAAAATGTTTTGAAGCTTGTAGTAGGAAATAAAATCATTGAAAAAACCAAGGGAAATTTTGCTGGTACAACATAATTATTTTTCAAAATTGTACTCCTTACAGAGCCCACCAGAGGATTTATTGCCTCAAAATACTAGCCCCAATTCTCAAGACGATAATACCGTAAAGTTAACAGAGAAAGAAAAAAATCTTGTGAGGGACTTATTACGCTGGATGGAATTACATCCAGCTATTAACTCCTTTGAAAAAGGTAAAAAGTCCAGGAGCCGATGGCATACCTGTAAACTTTTATCAAACCTTCTATGAGTCTGTTAAAACACCTTTGCTGAACACATTCAACTGGTCATATAGCAAAAAACAACTTACAGAAACTCAACAGGAAGGTTTAATCTCACTATTATTGAAACAAGATTCAGGTGGAAGGTATAAAGATCCCACTACTCTAAAGAATTGGAGGCCAATCACACTACAATGTAACGATGCTAAAATATTAGCCAAATGTCTTGCAAACAGATTAAAACTAGTACTGCCCAATATTATTCATCCAGATCAGTGTGGCTTCTTACAGTGTCGATCTATCAGTGACAGTATTAGACAAATAATTGAAATAATTGAATATTATGACTCAACAAAAACCTCTGCTTTCATTTTTTTTTTTTTTTTTGCTGCCTTTGAGAAAGCTTTCGATAAAGTACGTTTGGATTTTATTTATAAATGTTTAGAATATTTTAACTTTGGAGACTCTTTAATTAGTTGGATAAAAAGTAATGTATAGTAATCCAAAGTGTAAAATAATAAACAATGTTTTTTTTCTGAAACAATTAAGCAATATAGAAGATTGAAAGAAGGATGTCCACTGTCTGCGTATCTATTTATTATAGCTATAGAAATCTTAGCACAAAAAGTAAGAATGAATAACAACATAGAAGGTTTGAGAATAAATAGTTTGGAATCAAAAATATCAATGTATGCGGACGATGTAAACTTTCAAAATCAACCAAATGTTGCATCCTTTACTGCATTAGTTAAAGAGTTGAATAACTTCTCAGTAATTTCCTGACTAAAACCTAACTATGATAAATGTACTGTGCTGCGAATTGGATCTCTGAAAGGTACAAATTTTAATATCTATAGTAATCTGCCCACTAAAATGGTCAGATGGCCCAATAGATGTCATTGGTATACATATCCCTAAAGACATGGACCTTATCACGAAGGAAAACTTTGATAGAAAGCTACATACATTAGACAGAAAATTAAAAAGTTTGGGGAATGACTAACTTAACTTTATATGGAAAAAAATAACCGTGATAAATTCCTTAGTGATTCCTCAGTTTATCTATATCCTCATGTCATTACCTACCCCAGGAGAGGAGCTGTTTAAAAAATATGAGCAAAATGTGTTCAATTTCATATGGGGTTGGAAGCCTGACAAAATTAAAAGAGCTTATCTGTATAATGATTACAAACACTGTGGACTTAAATTGTTAAACCTTAAGGCACTCAACTTTGCACTAAAAGCATCCCTTATACCAAAATGTATCTTAAATCCGCAGTGGTTTTCAGCAAAATGATTGAGGTCTGCTCATCCTCTGTTCCACAAAGAACTCTATCCTTACCTCCAGTTAACTGCTTTTCAGTTCACTATATTAAAGAGAAAGTCATTTCCATACTTATCCGGCTTTTTGGACGAGGCCATAGTCAGTTGGTTTCAATACCAATATCATCAACCAGTGTGAAGTTATGAAATCCAGAGCCAAGTGTTGTGGTATAATAGAAATATTTTGATTAATGATCACCGTATCTTTATTGAATCAATGTTTGAAAAAAGGAATATTATTTATAAATGACCTCTTGAATAGTGGGGGCGAAATCAAGACTTATGATGAATTTAAAATAGTATACGGTAATGTTTGTGACCTTTTTACATTTAATCAACTCTGTGCAGCTATACCTCAGATCTGGAAAAGGAAGCTATTATTATGTACAAAACAAGTGGCATGTTACCCCTACATTAAGGACACAACATGGATGAATAAGACAAAAATAAACAAGAAAATATATCAGTTATACATGCAACTTAAACACATTTCTGCTACACCAGTAGCTATCCAGTCAAAAATGGGGGTATTTGTTAGACAAATGTATCCCATGGAGGAAAGTATATGCATGTATTTACACAACTTCTTTTGATGTCTCCATTAGAATTTTACAACTAAAACTAATCTACAAATTCTTGCCTACTAAGAGAATGCTAAAAAAAATTAAAATGGGGCATCCAACAAGGTGACATATGTAGATTGTGTGAGGAGGAAGAGGAGTCAGACATTCATTTATTTTTGGTATTGTAAGGAAGTTGCATTATTTTGGATTAACGTTGAAAAAAGTGGATCTCAGTCTACAAATCAAATTTCTATAGTTGTCCTTTATCTATAATGTTTGGTGATTTAAGGGGTGATGAAAAAAAAAAAGGAAAAGACCTGAACAACATCATCATTACGATGGGGAAAGCATTTATATTTAAAGCTATAAAAAGACAACAGTTAAACACTGAACATTTCAAAATGTTTTTGAAACATCAGTGGGTTCTTGAGAGGGATGTTAATAGAAATAAAAGAACAGAATATCATTTTTGATCATGGGTGGGCTACTTTGAGTCAGGGTGAGGATTGGAGTTAAACAAAATTAATTAATAAGTAATGTCGACAAAAAGGTCAACTAAAGGGATGTAAATATGTCCTTTTTTTTTTTTTTGTCTGTAAAATAGAATAGATAACTGTGTAAGCGAATGTGTCTAAGTGGATATCTATATGTAAGCGGGTGTGGATATAGACATATGTATATACTGTATGTGTGTGTGTGTGTATCTACACACATAGTCAAAATTGTTGGTACCCTTCCGTTAAAAGAAAGAATAAAAAAAAAAACAATGGTCACTGAAATAACTTGAAACTGACAAAAAGTAATAATAAAAATTTATTGAAAATGAACTAATGAAAATCAGCTAATGTTTTTGAATTTTGGTTCAGAATCATTTAAAAAAACAAACTAATGAAGCTGGCCTGGACAAAATGATGGTACCCCTAGAAAAGATTGAAAATAATTTGACCATAGGGGCACATTAAACATTGGCTGTGTCTAAGTGGATATCTATATGTAAGCGGGTGTGGATATAGACATATGTATATACTGTATGTGTGTGTGTGTGTGTGTGTGTGTGTGTGTGTGTGTGTATCTACACACATAGTCAAAATTGTTGGTACCCTTCCGTTAAAGAAAGAATAAAAAAAACAATGGTCACTGAAATAACTTGAATCTGACAAAAAAGTAATAATAAATAAAAATGTATTGAAAATGAACTAATGAAAATCAGCTAATGTTTTTGAATTTTGGTTCAGAATCATTTAAAAAAAAAAAACTAATGAAGCTGGCCTGGACAAAATGATGGTACCCCTAGAAAAGATTGAAAATAATTTGACCATAGGGACACATTAAACATTGGTATCATGGTGTGTACCACACTGAACATGGACCACAGAAAGCTAAGGAGAGAGTTGTCTCAGGAGATTAGAAAGAAAATTATAGACAAGCATGTTAAAGGTAAAAGCTATAAGACCATCTCCAAGCAGCCTGATGTGTTTAGGCAGTTGATCGCACGCTAAAATACCCAAGAAATTTGTCCCATTAATAATTATTTTTCTAACAATGCTAGTTAGTTCTATAGTATTCATAGTGTTTTAGTAGTAGTCCATGAGCCATTTTCTCCTGTTTGAGCCAAAGTGGACTTAATGGCAGACAACCCCGGAGGACACCAAATCATAAAAAAGTGAGACTGGAATATGCCAAAATGCATATTGACAAGCCACAAAGCTTCTTGGAGAATGTCTTTTGGACAGATGAGACAAAACTGGGGCTTTTTGGCAAGTCACATCAGCTCTATGTTCACAGACGCCAAAAATGAAGCATCCAAAGAAAAGAACACTGTACCTAATGTGCAAAATGCAAGAGTGGCGTTAGGAAAAGCGTCCTCTTCAAAAGTTGTGAAGTTTGGTAAACACGACCTCAGCTGAATGCTGACTATATACACAAAGTGTAGGTAAAAGATGGAGCTAGTGACATCTCATGAATACGCATGGTTGACAGGCCTTGAGGTTGCCCCATTCACACTACATACATTTTTTTTTTTTTCTTTTTAAAAACCCACTATATTGTAACTCTACCGACATTGCACCGCTTTTTTTTTTTTGGGAGATGACTACAAGCAAAATTAGTGGTGTACTAACACACATCTACCAATTTAAAATGTTAACAAATCATTACAGCACAGATACATCTCCTAAAGAATTTTAGGAGATGGCATACAAGAGATGACCCCCATCCCGCTCACATCCACCCCATTTGTCCCTGGATACATGCTGATATCTATTACAAACAATACCACCCCATACCCCACCCCCTCTCACAGATACATCTCATAAAGAATTTTAGGAGATGACATGAAGGAGATGACATACTTCCCTTCTCACACCATTTGTCCTGGATACATGTTAATATCGACTACGAACAACGCTAATCCATACACCCTCTCACAAACAAACATATGGTTACAGGATCCATGCTGCTATAGCCTGCAAACAGTACCAACCACCACAGCATCAAAAGCCATAAACATTTTGACCACAGCACACTAGGCTTTGTTTGAACTTTTAATGATACTGTAATAAAAAAGACACCTCTTGGATACAACGGAGTTCACATATAGGGATACAACTGTGTTTTGTTCACTGAAGCAGTATCCACAGGAGGGGGTCTTCTTTTGTTTACTGAGCAACTGATAACATCTTGGATACAACCGACTTTTTTTTTTATCTGAATCAGGATCAACAGTATGGGTCTTCTGTGGCAACATCAAAAAGGCAAAAACATTTTGGTCACAGGGACCAGGGTTTGTTTGAACTTTTAATGATACGGTAATAAAGACACATATTGGGATACAATTGTATTTTTTATCTGCATCAGGATCCACAGGATGGGGTCTTCTTTTTTGTTGTGGAGCAACTGATAACACCTACAGCAGACACCTTTGGACAACTACCAATAATTAACATCAGCCCTAGGGTTACAAAAAGGACACCAGGGTCACCAAGGGTTCACCTGTATCCCCACATACACACACGCACACGCGTACACACACACGTGCACGCTCGCGTGCACGCTCACATGCACGCGCATTTCACATGCACGCGCAAAGCCACAAGTCTATTACTACTAATGTACAACTTTTTAAGATTCGTGATGATTAATAAACCAACGGTCAATCTATTATTAATAAATGTATTATAGTTCCAGTACGGTAAACTATTAATCTCCCATGTGGGATCCTCAGAAAGGCTCCGCCAAGGTTCCTACGGATATGAAAATTAAAAATCAAACGAGGACACACGGTGTCAAATAGATGAAGCTGCCCACACAGTTCAGCAGCTCTGCCAAGAGGAGGCGAGTGAACGATGCTTCTGCTTCTTCTGTAAACCTTCTCATTCATCCCAACAACCACTGGGGACAGATTATATCTTACTATGAGTCAGAAACTAAGAACAGATGAATGAGAAAAAATGAATTAACAAAAGAATTTACAAATGATGTCAGCGCCTCAGATCTCAAAATACAAATTAGACCAGAGCAGAAAAAAAGATAAAATCAACTTCAAACTGAAACCAAACTGGAAAAATATAAAGCTTTCTTTGATTGACACTTTAAATGTCTGCTTATAACGTGTTCTGCATTTTACAGGTTTGACGGTTTGTCACTTTTCCTCCTGTGGCTTCCAGTCACCTAGAAGTGATATCTCTTTTTCTGCCATCTTTCCCTCCTCCTCACTCCCGTACCTGCCCTTGTCACTATTTCCTTTGTTTCACTCCCAAATCAATCTTTCTCATTTCGTCCAGAATTGATTTCGCCACCTCTTATCGTTGACGCAATCTGCTCCCACAGCCTCATCCAGTCCTATCCCGCTCCATCTTTTTCTCTTTTTCTCCTCCTCTATCTCGCTCTCCATCTCTCCCGCTCTGCATTCCACTCTGGCTCATTACAAACGGGGGCTCCTTTGCTCTGTACTCTAACTTGGTAACCTCTGCAGAGTTGTGGAACAATGTCTTGATTGGATGTGTCTGGCATTGCTAAGCATCCTGTGCTGCAGACTTGGTGCCGTGCATAAGATATTATGTTGGCAGCCAGCAGTGTGTTATCACCGATACAGCCCTGATACACTGGGAAGATAGATCACCAATCAAATCAGGATGGCTGTGTCAAAGTATACTGATCCACTGCATTTTTCTTTTATCTCAAAGGGTCTACACATTATTCACGTCTATGATAAACTAAACATTTGAATACCTTGTATTTTAACAGCTGCAGTGCTGTAATTAAACTGAGGCTGTCAAAGTTAATGCGATAATGCAAATTCGTTTTAACACAACATGTGATTTTTAGGTTGGAACGGGCTCAGATGTAAGGCTGGATTGAAGATACTGACATGTCATATGAAACTAGAAAACCTAAGGAATCCATTGGTGCCAACCATGTCATACTAGCTTGTCGCAAAGGAAGCTAAATAACACTCCCTACTAACGCCACATTTCGATGACGAAAATGGCCATTTTTAAAGGGGTCCCTTGACCTCTGACCTCAAGATTGTCACAGTATGGCACTGTATCCAGATGCCTTCAGACTTTTTGTAGAACTTGAGTTGTTTTCTGTGTTTTGGCTTTTCTGTACTCTGTTTTTCCTCCTGTGTTCCTGTACTTTTCCCATCTACACACCTGCTCTGCATCAGCCTCGTTAGTTCTTCCCAACCAATCAGCTCGTTTCTTGTTCCCAGTGTTTTTCCCCTGCCATTCAGCTCCTTGCCCATTACTCGGCCTAATCACCTCATTTCGCTCACCTGAGCTTCTCCGCCCATCTCTCCACCTGCACTTCATCCTCTCGTCAGATCAGTTTGTATTTAAGTCCTGGTTTTCTGTTCAGTCTTTGTTGGATCCTGGATTTTGTCATGAGAGTTTTCTGTTCTGCCTTCATTGGAGATTTAATGAAAGTTATTTTCTCCAAGTTCCTGTTGTCTGATCCTGTTGTGATCTCCTGCATTTGGGTCCACCTGCTCCACTCTCCCTGACAAAGATCAGTGAATGTAAATGGGTTCTATGGGTACCCACGAGTCTCCCCTTTACAGACATGCCCACTTTATGATAATCACATGCAGTTTGGGGCAAGTCATAGTCAAGTCAGCACACTGACACACTGACAGCTGTTGTTGCCTGTTGGGCTGCAGTTTGCCATGTTATGATTGGAGCATATTGTTTTATGCTAAATGCAGTACCTGTGAGGGTTTCTGGACAATATCTGTTATTGTTTTGTGTTGTTAATTGATTTCCAATAATAAAGATCCCGATCAGCTCTGACTGGTTGTTTTCCTCCGGTCTGTGAAATCTTGCAGATGCCATCAGGAGCACCGGAGGACACAGTGGAACATGATTTCTTTCAGATTACCTGTCAGAATATAGTGACTGTTTTATAAAAACAACTTAATCATAAGTTAATTTAATCATATTTGCTCCATTTCTACCCACTGCAGATTTAACTATGGACAATCACGCGCTTAATCGTGATTAAATATCTTAATCGTGATTAAATATCTTAATCGATTGACAGCCCTTATTTAAAAACCACGTATGTTCGTAGAAGACAGCAGCTCTCACTGCTTCAACACAGTCCTACAGAAGGCTTACATATACTACAGATAGTCATTTTAGTTAGACAAACACAGAGCTGCTCTGGCAGCAGAATAATCACATTTGTCAACGGGGCAGAGCCAAAGAAGCGTTGCCCCCGGGGACGGAGCTGAGCTGTGGTGATTTTGGCAGAATGGGCAAAATCACACGGTGCACATGCAGGTCGTGTGATGCTCCGAGGCTCAAAGAGATTTCTTCCCGTGAAACTGTTTCATGAAAAAGAAACAGCTGTGAGATTGTGATGACTATATCCTGGGACACAGATTTTGAGAAATATCAAGGCTCTGTAATATCCTGACATTTCTATATTTCTATTATATTTATTTCAGAATATGACATTATTGATTCTTTTTACCCCGTGTAACGAAGGCTTCTTCTGTATAAATTCCACACTGGAAGTGAATCAGTCTGGAAATAATTGAGCTCGCATTTGTAGTAATAATAGCAGAACATCACAGGGTCAGCGTTTAACATTCAATTTTCTACAGCTGAAGTGAAAGAGTGACTGAAACAACAGCGGGCTGTCTTGTATGCGTTGTTACGACCCTGAATGTGTTTCTAAGCTGTGTCCAGTTTGCTCCTGTGTTTTGCGTGGCTATGTTTGTGTGAGAGTGTGTGCTCTGATCCTGAAAGGCTCTTTGACAGATATGTTAAGAAAAGATACACTCACCGGCCACTTTATTAGGCACACCATTCTCTGAATGCACAACATGTCGAACCTTGAAGCAGATGGGCTACAGCAGCAGAAGACCACCCGATACTAGCAAGGTGTACACCTCATGATTTATGTCCAATGCCAACATTCAGTACTAATGCAGGAAGAGAAGTGCCCTAGATGTAGCAAAGCGGACTGTAAGGGTGTGGAGGTCAGGATGGTGTATGGGCGTGTTGCACGTTTGACTTCCATGCAGGAGACAGGAGTTGCCTCCCATCACGGACCTGTAAGTAACCTGTAACCATGTTCCCTCACCAAGTGTTTTAGTTGCCTAACTTTAACCATATTTGATTTACATAAGCACAATCTTTAATCATACCGTAGTGGCCATGTGCAGGTATTAATGTAGGAAGCAAACATTTTAAAAACATTTGCATTGGACGTAAAAAACGTATTACTGAATGTAATCCGTGGTGATGTCCGTGTCTGGTGATACCGTAGTGTTCGAACTACAGAACCGATTCATTTCTGAAGAGTATGTAAGAGGTAATATCAACAGTCCGGGTTCAAACTAATTTGGGAAAAATGTATATCAGGGGATCTATTGCCAGTAATGGGATATAATATAATATGAGAATAAATTAATAAGTATGTTTTCTTTAGCCGGAGCTTCGCCTTCCTTTGCTCAGACCACACTCATCTTCAAATTCGGTCTTCACCTAAACACCTGTAAAGTTTTGTGACTGCATCGTGCACAGTTGTGATGCTATTGCATTCACAAAATCTGTCCACAGACATATAAACACCCTGCAAAATACTCAAAACCGCCTCTGTCGAGGTTCCCGCTACAGCCGGTGTCTCCAGGACCACATTCTGCCACGATGACTCACACACAGACTCATAAGGTGAAAACAATGCCAGCGTCGCCAGCGCAGCTGGTAATCATGTCTGTTGGCTCTGTTTAATCCAACAGACGAGATGAAGACTGCCTCTGGAAGAAGCTTTGAAACTCCAATCTGTAAACATCCACTGAATGATGAATCAGGCTTTCAACACTACAAAGGCACACTAAACATGCACTCGCTTGTTTTGTACCATTAACTTCAGTGCTGCGTCATTGTATAACAAACAGCCGTACAAGAACGGGAGAGGGTCGATATTGATTCCTTCAACTTAACCCTCAAACTGTATTAGAGAAGCAGCTAAATGGCCTTGCACATGGATGAGTTGCGATTCCATTCTCAGTCTCTTTGATAGTTGTCTCTCAGTACGCTGTCGCAGCAGTTGCTGGGAAATATTTTTTCCCCTGAAGAGGTACTGCAGTGAAGGATGTCTGATGGAAAAATGAATGAAAATTGATGAGCAGCTTTTGGTTGACAGCCAGAGATGCATACAAACACATATACACTCATTATCCAACCTGATCTCATGAAAGGCGTATAAATAGCACATTCTATGTGTCAAGATAATGCATTTTAGGCTTTTTACTTGTCGTTTAACGCTACGTTGTTACCGTGAAACGGTTGTAATTATGTTCAGACAAAAAACACATTTAGTTAGGTTTAGGAAAAACATCATGTTGGGCTTAAAATATGTACGTTAACAACGTAAAATGCGTATGGAAAACACGTCACAAACGTCACTAACATAACTTGGTTGAACCTTGGCGTTTGGTACCAGAAAAACACGCCTCAGTGTCCTCCGGTGCTCCTAACGGCATCTGCAAGATTTCACAGACTGGAGGAAAACAAGCAGTAAGAGCTGATCTGAGGTCTGCTGTCCAGCTGCCGTCTATGAGAGCCGGCTGTCAATCACTCGCGAACTCCGACCAAACGGTCAAACTAGTCAGCGCTGATCAAATATGAATCAATATTCTGTTACGTTAATGCCTATTTCTCTCCTCAAATGTTTTCAGAATCATCTTGTAGTGCACGGTTTAGCTGTAAAATGAGAAATGTGACCCAGTTTGTCAGCTGGCAGCCATGTTGAGATATCTTGAAGGAAGGCCAAACACCGGTCACATGACCGGAGCACAGCCAATAGGAACGCTCTCTCTGAAATTACCTGTGATTGGTCAAAGTCTCCCGTCACGGGCTAGATCTTTTAAAGCCTGAAAACAGAAAGAATTGAATTACAACATGCTGAAAGGTTATTATGGAGTTTTTGCCCAATGATGCCAAAAACATACTGCATACTGCCACTTTAACTACAATGTAAACCCATCCGCGGCAACAGTAAACGTGTGCCAGCAGTGTGTTGACGGTGGTTAAAGATAAAAAAGACACACACCAGTTGGGCGGGAGGAGAGGTCGATGGGTCCAACAAACACAAGGCTTTCATCCAGGAGACCGCTGTTCATGTCCCGTGCATCACGTTACAATCAGCTGTCCATTCATGTCCCGTGTTCACAACGTTCAGTGTCATTTTCACTGTTCAAACGTGGTAGTTTTAAGCCCAACCATGTAGTTCTTTCCCAACCCTACCTGGTTTTGTTGCCTAATCCTAAAGAGACACACAGGGTAACTATAGTGTTTTTTTATGCCGAAAATAAAGTGACGCCAAGGGGCATGACAAAGCAGCGGTATGTGACGAGTTGGGATGAGAACATGTTAGGTTGAAAGTTTGTTGGACGTCACTAGCTCTGAGCGTAGCATACTCTCGCGGTAGGGTTTACATTGCAGTCAACAGACTACATGGCACGCCAAAAGCAACAAAGGCGTTATTATTGCACGCAAAATGACTTACAAATCATGGTGTCATTCATACGCCATTTGAGACCGGGCTGCATTATCAAGTATAAACTTCTCAGTTTGAAGATTTAAAAAAACAAAAACATTTCATTATTAAATTCAGATTTTCACAAGAATGCAGCAGAAAAAGCAGCTACAGTCAGCTGTTTGTGCAGTGCAATCAGACAAGCATACACTGGTAGATTTATCCATTTCCCCTCAACGCCCAGCAACATCCGTACAATGTGGCGGTCTCCGATGTATTAGTCGAGACCTATAATCAATCTGTGCCATGCTAGATTTTCTCGGAGGGTTTCTGCTGTGTTTGTGATGCTTGAAGAGAAAAGAAGAGATGGAATTGAGAGGTGAAGAGAGGGAGTTTCAGAAACGCAATAATTTTTGTGCACAGTTGAAGTATTAGGGGTTTCAACATGATAGTGAAAAGGCTACAGCGCATTAAATTTATCCAAAAACAGATTCTGCGCTCCTGAGACTTAACTCAGTGGCTTTTAAAATTGATTATTTTCAGCCAACCGAGTTGCTAAGTGGAATGGAATGTACAATTAACTGTTTGATTGTTTATGGCGCTGCCATTCATTTCGCTGGCTGTCTCCTAACCCGTTTACCACGGTCCATCAATACACATTTAAACAGTCGTATACCGGATATGCTATGCTGTTAATGTCACGCTTCTGGCGCGTTTGCGTTGCGCTTGGAATCGTTCCCGGTGAAATCATTAATCAAAGCAGGACTGTCATCAACATCTCCGTGTGAGTACCGCACGCTACCGTAATGAATGTATTGATTGTAGACACGGCCACGCTTCTCTACAGTTTGTGTCACAGTTCCGCCCATCCCCTCTGCCCTGACCCTGCTTAATCCTCTTTCATATAGCCACCCCTTGTTTTGCACATTAATTAAACACATCCTTCCCTTCCCAAGCACGAGGGAACACTTGTCAATACACTCTGAATTGAAATCCTCAGTGCCGATGTGGAATCCGTCTTGGCTCTACGAGAGTGCCAATCAATGACGCATCACCCAGCTCCTCAACTCGTCTGTCCCTGTTGCTCTGCATCTCAATCACCCAGCTGATATCATCTTCCTCTCGGTCCCTCCAGCCTTTACTTCCATCTCTTTTTGACCTCCCTCGAAATCTCTCTGCTCGATGCACATTGATCATATTTAATCAACCATGTTTCAGGTTACACTTTATAAACTGAAATATCATTACTCAAATGACACAGAACAGTTTTGGAGCTGAAATGGATGCTGAGACTCGGTGCTTTGTCTTGTGTGATAGAGTTGTCATGACAGGTCAGCAGCTGTTGTCGTAACGTAGTTCACTGACATTTCTGAAGCCGGCAGATTTGCAACTCAGTGTGAATCTCATTATCATACATTTGCAAACTTGCATCACCTTTAGGATAATCTATTTTGGCATCAGGGCCATGTCAGTGTGCCACCTGTTAGGAGGAAAAGGCCACCTTCTCTGGAAACCCTGGTTTTCATTGACAAAATCATCGAGTAGAAGGATGATGGTGGTGTTATTATTCTTATTGTCAACAAATCCCATGAAAGCGTTAGTCCGTCTCTCACTTTCCCTTCACAATATGCCATAGCAACATTAATTCAGCGCCCCCCCGTCAATGGACAGCAACAAATAGTAAATGCAGTGCCCTCCTAATCAGTAGACAGAATATGAAACTCATCAATATAAGACAAGTCTAGTCGGAATAGTTGGAAGCTTCATCGTTGACATTCAAATTCTTAATCGATATTTGAATGCAGTGCAGCTTTAGTTTTTGTCTAGTCATTCTGTTTAAACCCAGTATTTCTGCACAATTACAGATAGAGATCAGGCTACACTTATATTATTGGTGTTATACTCTTTGTAGAATAAAATAAGTTGAGCAGGCGCACTTGGCTTTTAAACAAAACTCACCTATGATTAATTAAGAGGCTAAATACAACCCATTTGCCCCTTGTGCTTTACTTTGCGCCCAGATTATGTACCGTTTGACTAGGAAAAGTGGAGTTGGACTCGCCCTAAATGCACCTTAGACCATGCACTATAGATGGTTTAAATAGGGCTCTTAATGTCATTGGGGCTCCCTTGACTTTTCCTCTGGTGCCACCATGAGCATCATGAGGTTGACAGTTGTGGTCTGGAGTGAAATGCCTAGCAAACTATTGGATGGCTTGCCATAAAATATGTCAGGGCTGTGGTCATGGGATCAACGGAGCAGGTGGAGGCCTCAGCCTTAGAAACTAGCCACTTGAGGGTTCAGCAGGTGTATCCAGGACCACATTTTGCCATGATGACACACACACACAGACTCACTCAGGTGAAAACAATACCAGCGTCTCTGTCACGGCTGCTAACAAGAAGAATACTGTATGATAATAAGAAGAGTATTGTCAGACTCAATCTTTGATAGAGTATCTGGTACCAGGTTATTTTGTTCCATATAGCCTACCAGGGAAAATCTAACTTTGTTGTTAGTCATTCACCGCCTGTTTTGCACAATTTCCATATTCATGGCGTATGTGTGTGTTATGTATATATTCAACAGACTGTGGTGCACATGAAAGTCAAATATCCAGTATTGGGAAAACAACTGAAGGTGCATGGAGGGGGAAAAAAGGACACGTAGGTGCCTCCCCGAGCAAAACAGAGGGTGAACCCTGATTGGGTCATTACAGTAATTATTCACTCTACCCCAACTAAACTAGTGAACATTGATATATTAATTAGACAAATAGCTCCACAGCGTTGAAACACAGACCAACTGAATACATGTCAAGTGCAATTTATCTTCCTTCTTTCTTTATTTATTTTGTCAGTGCTTTCAAGTGACCGCTGGGATTCACAGCCTGATTCTTTGTGAAATGTGCTGTGCTTTGATCTACATCAAATGCAAACTAAACTTGGGGAGGGAAAACCAAACGGCACAGAGAGATATACGTCAGGAAAGAGAAGAAAAAAAAATTCTGCTGCAGCTATTGTTGCTGCTGCGCATATGAAAATGGGCTTTTAGATTTTTCTTGATGTTGGATTCAGTCCGTGGTTGATTTATGGGCAGGGTTTCTGGGCAAAACTCCTGGTGCATAAACAACTGTGGAGAGTGCTGATCAATGTAAATTGGTGTGTGAATGGGCACTGTGACCTTTGGAAAACTCCTCTCTGGGAAAGTAGGGGCTGTTCACTGATCTTGTTCTGTGTCCTCTTTTCTTTTTTCCTCCCAGTGCTTTCAGAAAACTCCTGCCACAGCAGAAACGCTGCGCAGCACTGTCTTCCGAGTGACTGAATAATAGCCGAGGATCTGACTTCTCCAGGACTTCTCTGGGCCTTTGTCTCTGACGCGACATGACACAGGGCTTTGACACTCTAAAAACACTGCTTAGAATTTGACTCTGTACCCAAAAGAGGATGGTGAAGAGTGGCTCTGGCAGAGGGCGTCAGTGAATGATGGCCCTCATGTTCAGTCCTGAGCACTTAACGCCGACTGTGAAAAGCTCCTCTTAGTGAACGAAGGCGAGGAAAAAGCTGCCAAGGGTTCTCTAAAGGTTCTGCAGTTAGATATGTTCTTTTGAAGTTCATCACAGTGCTCTGCTGATTGCATTGTGACAGAAATCTCTGTGACAGAAATATAGCACAGTACTATAATGAAATAAACTGGATTAAAGTCTAGATAAAATGAAAAATGCCTTTTTAACCATTTTAGATCACATCCCCAGTCATATTGTGAACCTATTTAAAGGGACTGTTTGTAAGAATCAGAAATTAGTTGTTAACAGCGACACCTGTGGCCGTTAAGTCAACGAAAGTCAGCGTCCTGTTGCTCGCCCGTGTGCACGCGCTACCTGAATGTGAGCAAGCATCCGTCAAAACAGTGAGGCGACACACGTCAGCTAAAAGCACAATATCACTCTATATTTCAGCTGCTTGGCAGTAATGTTAGCTGACCAGACGAAGGTCTCTCCATGAATCACTGCTGATCCTAGTGTTGGCTTTTCCTGCTTCAGCCTCCCGACCGCGGCCGGAGGGAACAGGGGAGACACCGGAGTTTTGGTCAGAGATGATAACGTTTCTCTCTGCGGAGCTCCGTCACTTCACAAGACACGGGAAACCTCTGTTGGTCTGGAGGAGCTGCAGCAGTTATTTCTGCACAAACGTCCACTAGATATTCTCAGAGCTAAACTAACTCTCCTGCAGTGTGTAGTGTGCGCGCATGCACGTGAGGTGGAGCGAGCTGTGAGTGAAGGCAAGCAGGCAGAGGAGCAGAGACTCCGGTCCTGAAGACCAAAGCTACGGTCTCCCCCCGCGTCCAACACTGTTTTGCAAGACGGGCGCACACGTGAGCGCGCATGTGACACCGACCCGGATTGACAGTCCCTTTAACAATAAATGCAAAAAACAAATGCGAAAAATGTATTTCCTTTGTATTTTTAAATCAAAATCCAATCATCTTTTATTTCTGTCAAACAAAATATGACGTGTCATGACATCCATCCATCAATCAATCTGCAACTTTTAGCAACAAACGAGGTGTTTGTGCTGCAGCTCCGTGTCGTGCTACGCTCTAAGCCCGCCCACTTTTTTAGCAGTCCAATCAAATGGGAAGGATTTTATTTTACAATCTTGTAACTCGAACTCAAATATCCCTGTTCACTGGAGGATACTCACAGTACAGAAGCTAAAGACACTCTACTTCTGTTTCACCAAGACTTTAAATCATCACACGATAAGAGCGTATATAACATTTACAGTGCTGTTGAAAACAAATTGTTTTACTCTTAAGATCATTATTTTTTTAAATATCTTGTATTTCTCAGCTGCCAAGGACTCAAAGTGTACTGTATGACAAATGCAATTCCTAACAACCACTAATCTCATGACATGTGTCCTCCACTACTTACAGTCCATCAGATAACTCCTGACATCCATTTGCTTCATTCCTGTCTCTCCCAGGCCTCTCTTCTGGAAGATGGTCTGAGCTGCTAACTAATGCCCTGAAGGGACAACATGCACCTGTAACCCAAGACTGCAGCAGGTGTCGGATGCTGAGGCTGCTTAAGGAGGCCAAAAGTGCCTATTCCCCACAGTTAAGATTGACTCTGAGAGTGGAGCGGTATAATTCTAGCTTCAGGCACCACTTCTGGGTGGCTGCTTCCAAAAGCTTAGCTTCAAGATGTACTGCTGGTCCTTCATCCAAGTGGGATGCATTTCTCTGCTCTGCCCAGTTCCCCGGTAACGCTGTATTCTTTTTAAGGAGAGTGTGTGGCTTTGGTATGCTCACAGCTGCCTGGTGAGTCAGTCAGTGTTACATTTTTTTTTTTTAGGGCTGTCAATCCATTAAAATATTTAATCGCGGTTAATCGCATGATTGTCCAGAGCTAGTGGGTTTTAAACTGAAGATACTGATATCAAATGAAACTAGAAAACCTCTGGAATCCATCGGTACCAGCCGTGTCATACTGGCTTGAAGTGAAGGAGTTATGCTAAATTTTGGCGAGGAAAAGCTGTCATGGCCATTTCCGAAGGAGTGACTATGGTCCCCTTGAATCTCTTTGTCAATGCATTGATCAAATCAATAGCTGGATGTCTCAAAACTTCCTACAGCTGAATAAGGACAAAACTGAAATGATCTTATTTGGGAAGAAAGAAGAGAGAATTAAGATTTCTAATCATCTAAACACAAAGGGACTTAAAGCAAAGGATGCTGTCAAAGATCTGGGTGTTTTAATCGACAGTGATCTCAGCTTCATGAACCATGTGAAAGCGATAACCAAATCAGCTTTTTACCACCTTAAAAACATAGAGAAACTTAGAGGTCTTATGTCAAAGCATGACCTGGAACAACGTATCCATGCCTTCATCTCGAGCAGAGTCGATTACTGCAATGGTCTCTTCACGTGCCTTCCTAAAAAGACTTCTAGTTCGAGTTCTAACAAAAACCAAGTCACAGAATTGACTTTAAAACACTACTGCTTGTTTACAAATCCCTGAAGGGGGGGTAGATCCTAATTACCTCTCAGTTATGGTTCAGCAGTACACACTTACTAGACCTCTAAGGTCACTGGAAAAAAATCTATTAGTAGTACCCACCATCAGAAGGAAACATGGTGAGGCTGCTTTTAGCTGCTTCGCTGCTAAACTGTGGAACCAACTTCCAGATGAGGTCAAAGATGCACCGACAGGAGCCACTTTCAGATCTAGACTCAAGACCAAACTGTTCTCAGACGCGTTTCTTAATTGATCAAATGCTGCACTTTACTGTCTTTTGATTGTTTTTATTATCCTTTAAAAAAAAATTATCTTTTAACTTACACTTTTATATTCTTTTATTCGTTTTTATCTTATGCACTTTGTGCTCTTTTATCTTGCTTTTATATATGTAAAGCACTTTGAATTGCCTTTGTGTATGAAATGTGCTATATCAATAAACGTGCCTTGCCTTACCTAGTGATTTGAATCACAACACGGAGTAACGCAGATGGTGCTCAAATCACAGAGCAACGGCTAACAACGTTGACCTTCCACCTGAGAAACGGTTTCTGTGGCCGCTGGCTGGAATTGAAGTGATATCATGAAATATTTTTAGTGCACACACAAAAAGACAAATCATATTGCCAGTATCCTCAGTATCACGATACAAAAAATAAAACTTAAATTCCACAAGTCAAAACAAACACCAGGAATATACTGATTTCTTAACACTGTTTGTGATGTAATTGTATTAAAAGCGATAGTTTTGGTTTGACTTTCAGGCACCAAGGAAGTGGATTTATTATTAATGACAAGCATAGGCTAAGCAGTTTAATATTGCTACAGGCTATTGTTAGAATATCTCTGAAAGCAGCATGTCAAAATCCTGAGAGCTCTGGGGAAGGTGGGAAGCAAAGCAAGTCATTTTGGAATAAGTGATCAGCTCATCTGGCTATTGGCAGACTACACTCAGGAGATTTGACTGGAGCTCAACGGTGACAATGCAGGTGACACATAATAACACCTGCGCAGAATATTTCTCCCTGATCTTATCTTGATAATGAATAAAAGTGACCTGCGAGGCCATTGAGCATTCTCCCCTAAATGTCACACACTGTCAGCAATACCTACTCTGCGCCATGACATACTGTGCCCCGCGGCAAAAGAGAAGCAAAGAAGTTAAATGAAAAAAGAAAAATGGGCAGGCAGACACAAGAGGCAGAAGCCTCTATAGTCGGAACAAAATGTCTCCGAGCGCAGTGATGGAGGTGAAGAGAGGTCTTTAGTTTTGTAAAGACCTTGGAGACAGATTAAGTAGCATCTTTGATGGACCAAACTCCCCGAGCAGTCGCACACTGTGGTTAAAACGTGACTCATTGGGACTGAACGCATTTTTTTAACTCACAAATTATGGTCACGTTCTGTTTTGATGCATGCGAGGTTAATTGGGAAATGTGTGAAAATGAAGTTAGGCTATAATTTGTGTTGTAATGGAGAAGCAAACATCCTCAGATGCTTTTCATTCTTGAATCCGCCTATAAAAAGCTCACGCATGGATATATTCGCGATACAGATGGCACAATACATGTATGTTTGTGCGCATGTTGGACTCACATTGAGATGGGAATAGTTTTTAGTGCCTTATTGCTGAGCCGTGTCCTTTTTACCTTGATTACAAAAGGAAGAAAGGGAGTATCGTGGGTTGTAAGTCCCTCGGCTACTATTCATTCTGCCGCTGGATAATAAATTGGAACTCAAGAGGGGGTTATAAGGTGTTATGGGCTGAAAAAGAATGTGTGTCATGTAAGGACCCAGCTTTGCAGCTTGTCATCAGAAAATAAAAAGAAGGAAAGGACAAATAAAATGGGAAATTGCTTGCATTCCTTGAATGATAAAGCCTATAATGTGTCTGCTGGAGTGTTTGGGGTCCCTTGATGTTCTGCTCTGATGAATACACTTTTTTCTTTTTATCAGCCAGCTTTATTTCACCACCTGAAAGGGGAGCTTTTACTGATGACAGAATAATGCCTATATAGTGACAATGACGTTTGTAACACTTGTAACCTGTTGGACATCTTTAGGTAGGGAAAGATGTTACCACCAAGGCGTGAGCTAACTCTGTAGAGTATGGGATCATGTGCTTCTGAAACAGCTTTGAGACTCTGATGATTACTATTAAAGGAACAGGGTGTAGCATATAGGGGGATCTATTGGCAGAAATGGAATATAATATGTTCTCTTTCGTGTATAATCACCTGAAAATAAGATCTGTTGAGCTGTTTCGATCTACACAGGGAGCGGGTCCTCTTCACAGAGCAGACCGCCACGTTTCTACGGTAGCCCAGAACGGACAAACCAAACACTGCCTCCAGATAGGATTATTCGTGTTTTCAACATCAGCCAACGTGGTTCTTTCTATACACGCTTGGCACACGGGAGAAGTTTCAGTTGGTTGCAATCTGCAACCTCGCCACTAGAGGCTGCCAAATCCTGCACACCACACCTTTAAGTTTTCATCTAACACATAGCTAAGACTACTTATCACTTCCAACCCTATGAATATATTTAATGCAACGATTGTTTCAAAGAGTGACAGATAATGTCAACCTTTCTTGATCCAAATGTTGATATCCAAATGTGAAAAGGTTGCCTTTCTCCCTTTTTAACTGGGCCCTGTTCCCTAAAATGAACAGTGTTTTGTGTCTTCTTAATTGTTGATTTCAGTCCAATGTTTCAGTTCATCAGTCAAGTAGTGTGTATAAATGACACAGGTTTGTTTAATTTGTTTTATGGGTTCATGGGATTTTGTTTTCAGCAGCTCAATCAAGGAAAGTGCAGACAGGTTTGCCTCAGTATGTCCTCTAAGCAGGGAGGGGCTGGGCCCTGCTAAGATGTAGGATGATATAGGTAAGATAGTTCTGCAGTAAATGACATTCTCTAATGGTTGGTGGGCTCATTGGTATGTGTGAGTGCCCCTAGATGGATTGAGATATCTTGTATTAATGGTCTGTTCATTATTTCTGTGTGAATTCGGATGCTTGCTCGGTTTAGCTCCTCCTATACTTACCTGGTCAGGTGGTAGGTTCCAGTTAGGTGAGGCTGAGAAGATGAAATCCCATTCACTGGAGTCAGAGGGGAAGAAGGCGTTGGCAGCTAGCTGTGAGGCTGCAGCTTTCTTTTGTTTGGTTTTCTTTTAATTCAGTTTAAATGTAGTTTCATTGAATTTCACGGGTTTCATTTTTGCCCTTTTGTTTCAGTGAACTTTTTGTTAATAAATGTCATGTTTTTGCACTAGTCCTGCTTATCAACCTAGTTCTTCAAGATCTCTTTCTAAAGTTTTCCAGTGCCAAACCGACTCATCTGCCCTATGGGGTGGCGGCGCTACACAAAAGAACAATCATGATCAGAAAGATAGATGTTAAACAGTCTCTCTTCCCTATTGAATCCATCTACACGCACATTGTTGAACCCAAGCTTTAGCATAACCCGACTCCTAACCTGACCCAATTTTAAAACCTGCAATAACTGATTTTTTGGGCCACTTAGGGAAAGCGGAAACAAGACGTGATGAAAACATCTTTTAAGCTGATATGATGAACTTGTTAGCAAACAGCCTTTGGAGTCATGTTTGGCCACCTAGTAAATATACGTCCCATTCCCGCTCTTTTTAGTTCTGTTTTTAGACTCCACCATAGTTTGTATAAAACAAGTGGACTTATTCACCATGACGTCACCCATTGGTTTGTGGACTTCCGTTTTGAAGCCTCGAGTTCGACATTTTGGCCGTCGCCATGTTGTTTTTTGGAACCCGAGGTAATACCAAAATGTTCTTTTATGAGCTGAAAACACACTGTGAAAGGGTTAAAGTTGTAAGACGAAAACACGGACAACTCCCAGACCGGACAACGGCATGGCGTAGCGATCTGTCAATCACAAAGTAGCCCCGCCCTAAAGCATCCCCTGCTTTATGGTCTATCTGACTCTAAATGGGACCATAATTTACTAAATGAACATCATGCTGTATTGAAGAAGACTTGAAACTAGTGATTGAGACCATAAACTCATGTTTATAATATTTACTGAGGTAATAAATCAAGTGAGAAGTAGAAGCTCATTTTCTCAGACTTCTATACAATCAGACTTCTTTTAGCAACCAGAGGAGTCGCCCCCTGCTGGCTGTTAGAAAGAATGCACGTTTAAGGCACTTCAGCATTGGCTTCACTTTTCAGACCTGGTCGGGTAATAATTGTCTTTATCAATACAAGGGATCACGTTTAGTCATTTAATCCATTGTTATTGTGAAAATAGTGATTATAGCTGCTTTATGTTTAGACTTTCTGTCAGAGGTCAGAGCCTTGGCCAGAGCTTTTCTGCCTTAACTTTTCTGCTGATATTGTTTCAGACACGATTAAATAATTCAATACATATTTACAGCTGAAGAGTTTCACTTGAAAGCTATACTCTTTTTTCCATTCCACTCTCCTGGTTGGAAGCTGACTGTCAGCTCTGGATTATCAATTATTCCAGTCTACCTTCCTGAATACTGTAAGCCAATACAGCGCTGTGTCTCCCTCTTCAGTCTCTGCCAGGTTTTCTGCCCTCTACTCTGCCCTCTTCCTCCTCACATCCTCTCCTTACTCTGCAGAGCACCTACACACGCACACACACGCACACACACACATGCATACACACACACACACACACACACACACACACACACACACACACATGCATACACACACACACACACACACACACACACACACACATGCATACACTAGCAGACGCATGGTGACAGATGACACTGAAGGCAGGGGGTCTCTGCCAGTCTCACCCTTCTAGCTTGGCATATGCCAGCCTCTGCACCACTGCAGCAATCACCTGCTCGACTCTCCATTAATGGAGCAGGCAGACAGAGATCCAGCCCCTAAGTACTTTGCACTAAACTGTTTGACTTTCACTCAGCGTCCCAGGGCTGTCCATTTCAGGGATTCAGTCGGCAGCCTCCGTCTTTGTCTCTGTCTGAGCGCATTTAGGGGAAGCAAGGAAGACACTTCCATTGATACGGCCTGCTAGCGCATCGCCAGCCGTCAGGCTATTCTGTCACACATCAGCGCTTCCTCTCAGCTCTGTATGACATTAAAGTGCATGGGCACACTCATGTGCATATAGTCCCAGGCTGCGATGTGGACATCAGCGGCAAAGGCTTGGACCAAAGTGAGATTTTCTCTGTATTAGAGACCAGGAAACATGCTAGAGGAGGAAGAGGAGATTTGCTCATGTTGTGTGTATTTCCTTGTGATGTCTGCGTTTTGTTACAGGGGACATATCATCAAAACCTTTTCCAGTGCACATATAAGACAACCCAGTCAGTTTTTTGTGGGCTGCCTAGATCAGAAAACGTGTGATTCAACAAGCCGTTCAGATTTGGCTCTCCTTGCTGTGTCAAAACAGGCTCACTAGAATATACTGCCCACAGCTTGACAACTACCTTTGCAAAGGTGCACCATATTTTTCTCGGAAGTCAATCAGAGCAGACTGGGCTTTTTCTGGAGGGGGGCTTAATGAGACAGGTGCTAAAACAGAGCATTTCAGACAGAGGGTGAATACAGATATATTCAGACTGACAGGATGATGATAAATAATGTGTTTTTTTTTAACATTAAAGCATGTAAACATGTTCCAGTAGAAACCAAAAATACAAGTATGAACCTGAACGTTAGCATGATAAAACATTCACATTGTGAAGCTGCATAGAACATTTATTCATCACTAGTGGGCAGAAAATAGACTGCAAAATAAACTCACAACAACAAGCCTTAAAGCTGCAGTGGAGCAAATATGAAAGTAAAAAAAGTTATTTTTATAAAACGGTCACTACATCCTGACAGCAGTGTCTGAGACAGGTAATCTGAAAAAAATTCATGTGCCTCTGTGTCCTCCGGTGCTCCTAACGGCATCTGCAAAACCAGAGGAAAACAACCAGTCAGAGCTGATCTGGAGTCTGCCTTCTCTGAGCAGCTGTCAATCACTCACACACTCCGATCAAACAGTCAAACCAGGCAGCTCTGATCAAATATGAATCAATATTCTGTTACTGTAATGCCTATTTCTCTCCTCAAATGTTTTCAGAATCATCTTGTAGTGTACTGTTTAGCTGTAAAATGAGAAAGTTTGTGACCTGGCAGCCATGTTGAGATCAGTTAAGGGAATACCAAGCACCGCCCACCAGCTGGAGCACAGCCAATAGGAACGCTCTCTCTCTGAAATAAATGACCTGTGATTGGTCAAAGTCTCCCGTCACAGGCTAGATCTTTATAGCCTGAAATCAGAGCCATGATGAGGAGCAGAAGTCTAGTTTTCTCTCATAACACTTGAGTTACAATATGCTGAAAGGTTATTATGGATTTTTTCCCAATGATGGCAAAAACATTCTGCCTACTGCAGCTTTAATAATAACAGTTTATCACAGGGCTACTGTGTTAGCAAACAATTCCCAAACATTACTTACACCTCCAGAAGAAACAGAGCAACGTGGGCATTCAGTTAGAGCTCTCTTTCTCACCACCTGTCTAATGAAGTCCAATATCCACTGTCACTTTCTCCACAATTCTGTCCGCCAACTCCTGAGAAAAAACATCTGGCTCTCTCTGGCGTCCTGGATGTTCGACTGTGTTCACCAGCCACTCAGTTACTTTGGCTCTCCACCATCTCACGCTGGGCAGGAAGCCTAATCAGTTTGTGTGTGGAGGAGAGCTGAGAGCGGCTGCCCACAGTTTAATACGCGGGGGTCGGTTGAGAGCCGGAGTGACTCAACAATGTGGATCGGCGAACCAAAACAGTGAGCTGAAAGGGGGTGGCTGCTGCAGATGTTACTGTCTGTGGCATCTGTAACAGTTACAACCCACAGTTTGACATTACAGAGAGTCATTTGACTTTGTGTTAATATTAAAAGTATTGCTTAACAGACCTTTCAACTGTAATACCTCGTGCTCTGAATATTTGACCATTTGTCACATCCTGATTCAGCAAAGCAAAATGTGAAGTTCCTCCTGGAAACCTTTTCAAAACCCTCCTCGATTGATTCCACCACTAGCTGCCTCCATTTTTCATGGCACGGGGAAGATTGAAACAGTAGACGCATCAGATTCCCTGTGGATTAAAACCACCATCGAGCACAGCAATTATTACAAATCACTTGATACGCCCGAGTAAAATTAGTCCCATGCGAATAGGACTTTTCCCCTCTTTCGATCTGTCTTTGTTATACATTTCAGTTTTGCATTCTCGATCACAATAATGTCTCAGTTTGGAACATGTGCTGCTGTTGGTTCTGCATGACTTCCTATTCCTCTTGTCAGTGCCTGAACGTACAGTACATTCTAGGAATCAATCAATCCAGGCCTTCAACAATAATCATTTTTATCTAAATAAATAGTTATTGACTTCTGCTTTATTTAACACATCAATGCCTCAACATAGAACCGGCTCATGAAACAACGCTTTTACATTCACTGTGTAGCAGCTGGTGACGGGTGAAGTCTTTTCTTGGTTTGGTGCAAAGTCGCAGAATAAATAGAAGAATAACAGACAAATAAAACAGGAGCCTATGCTCCTAACTTTGACTCAATTAACAGAGGTTGCGGTTAATAGAAAGACATCAGCGCTGGACACACTGTTATATTTAAAGGAGCAATCCGTGATCTAAAGAAAAGGGACACCTCATGAGCAAAACTGAAAATACAAGATTGGAACGTACTATCAATCACAAATTGATTAGCAGGTCTTTAATACAAAAAACACAACAACTTTGTACAATGTTTTCTGTTGCAGTCCTAAGAAATTAACATTGGCAGACATCGTAAGCCAGTTTACGCAATTTCAGAACCAACTGGAGATAAGGAAAAAATAGGAATAAAAGGAGAGCTGCAGCTTTGATGATGTATTTTACCATTACATCCTTATCAGGGACACATCAGGACGCCTTATGGTACGTGTCCACAGGGGCGTTTTTTATCGCGAGGGGACGTGACGCTTCCCAACATTGGACGCTCGGTGTGCTGTCCCTAGAAACAAGGCACTAGGCTCCTGATTGGACGAACGCTTTCCCGCCGTTGGCTGCTGCTCCCAGCTTTCTAACCGGAACCAGTATAGAGGCTCGTTTAGAAACTTTCTTCTCTTATTTCACAAAAATAGTTCACCAATATGTGTTTCTGAAAACATTTGAGGCGAGAAATAAGCCACGCAGAATCTGTCTTTATTTTGGATCAACAACGTTTATTTTAAAAGATTATCGGGAGTTTCGTTAGGCGGCGAGTCGCGTCGGACGCCCGTGATTTGCATAAAGTAGACGAGCTCTCAACTTTATGCAAATGAGGAGCGGGCGTCGTGACACCTAGTCTCTCAAATCGCGACGCCACGCAACCAGAATGCATTGCGCGGCTGCTTACATAGACAATGAATGGGGGGCGTGGAAAGCACGGAGCCTGTGGGCACGTACCGTTAGCGTTTACAATACTAAAGACACTACTGGTCAAATTCGTCCCAGACCACCTCAGCAAGTGGTTTGAGTGATCGGATCACAATGGTGGTCATTTACACTATTGTACACACACAACAAACAGCGATATCAGTCTGAGAATAACTAATAATAATTCATCTTGAATATGAATAATGTTTAATTTCTTTCCTTATTTCACGGGCTATTTGGGGGAATTTATACATTACTATAACATATGTAGTCCTATATATTAAAAACAACAGCATTGAAGCCTTTGAATACTGATTTGGAGGTCAATTACCATGGCAACGGTCCAAGCTTTGAAACGTTCCAGTCAGCCCTAGTATTAATAGTATTGTTATATTTGAAAAATGTATGAAAGAAAATCTGCGGGAGCGAGTTTCAAAGGGTCTGATGCAGCTGATAAAATTAATAACAGCATTATCTATAATTTACAGGTGCTATGCAACCATAGCCTATAGGATTATGTTCACATTGTGTAGCTAAAGGCAATTGTATAATATCGTGAGAGCTTAACTAATTACCATTCAGCAGAGCCGAAGCTGATCTAAACTATTAGCTACCCCATCACTGAGTAAGTCTCTCTCTTACATGTATGTGTAGGAGAAAGAGAGCACGTGCATGCGTTGATATGAGTAAAGCAGATTTGGGGAGGACCCGTTCACCAGACCTTTTCAGGGGCCGTGCCATTTCTCTGGGCGGGCCGGGGACCACTCATCACCAAACATGACTGAGGATTTTGCAACATCCTCCTTCCTCTCTCTCCCATCAGTGCAGATCCACACTGCAGCCCCTCCCTGGGTGATTCTGGTTAGCTACTATCTCTGGGTTAATGGGCCTTGTCTGTCTCTTCTCCTTTCCTGCAGCTGGTTCTATAGACCCGGCCTGCAGCCACCGCTGCACCCACAGCGAGCCCAATCCTCTGCCGGACCTAGTCGCACATATCCCCACGACACACTCCAGCGGGCCCCCTGGCTCTGTTCATTTCATGCCCTTCACTCCGCGGGGCCACAAATCTCTCCCTTTCATTCTTTTGTCATCTCTCCCTGTGTACACTATCTCGATCTGCTTCATGAACGCTGTCCCATTTGCCGAACCTATGATGTCAATTTCTGTCTGCCTGTGCTTTGTTTGTATCTCCTCCCTCTGCTCCTCCCTTCATATCACTTTTCTTCTCCCTTCTTTCTTGTTCTATCTGCTCCTCCCTCTCTTCCTCCCTTCTTCCCTGCACAAACCTCCCTATCTGTTTACCCTTCCTCTTTCTTTCCAAATCCCCCAATGTGCTTTATTGGTGCGGTGTGCAATCCATCGCCGACACATTCCTCATGGTTGAGGTGTGCACCACATTCAAATATAATATAGAATCTGTCATGCAGAAACATTACAGGGCATAAATATTTATTCTCTTCTCTCCATTGCTGCTGCCTCCATCTTCATCTGTTCCTCTCCAAGACTCTCTCTCTCTCTCTCTCTCTCTCTCTCCCACCCTCCCTCTTTTTATTTTCTTTCCATAATTTCTTTGACTGCTCTCGTTCCAACCCGCGCTGGGTTAGGTCCAAGCCCGTGCTCCCGCGGTGAGGAAAAGGTGCTTGTTTATCAAAGAAAAACACTTCTGAAAAATTGATCCGCCATATCAAAGACCTCACCTCTTAATGAAAAAAAAAAAATCCATTTCTGTGGTGCAACCCAGACCAAACAAGCATAGAGCTGATATGTTTTTGGTAGTCCCTGTGGGACTGGTAGAAACAGTATATTTGAGCAGATAAAAATAATACTGTGCAGGTTAAGAAACGATGAAACACTGGGAGAATGCAATCATCCCTTTGCCTGTATTATTTCACCTATCTCTCTAATTATCTCTTCTATTTCATCGTGGCCTTTGAGGGACGGCATCCTTTCAGGACGATCTCAATGAAAATATAAATTATGCTCGCAAACAATAATGGAAGAAATGGTCTCCTTGATTACATTTGGCCACTTGCTTCAATTTTTTTCCTAGGGAAAAATGAAAACACTTCATCGCTCAGGCTAAACTAAAATTCCGTATTGAGATAATTTGCTCATTAAGCCGGAAACCCACAAACAAAGCGACCTGAACAATTATAACAGAGTCCCACCAGCGAAAGGCTTTGTGTAGCCGGCGTAATTAGAATGCTTATACTTTATCTCGCTCTCTTTGTGTTAATGTTAAAGTAATTGACTTTTTATGATTTACCTGTTCTTTGATCCTATCTGTTATACTCTGGCAATCTTTCATTTTTTCGCCCTCACACTCTCAATTACGACCGTAGACTGTATATCAAGATGGACGACACGTCTCCACTTCCTCCCACTGTACAAAAGCCATCTTGAGATTTTGAAGTCATTTGGAGCTTGGGCTGTTGCAATAAACTCAATATTGACAAACCAACCGCAGGGGATGGAAAGCAGCCACCACAACCGCGATGTTCAGGTTTTTTCTTTTTTAAATTCTTTGCAATGTGAGCGCCGCGTATTTACATTATGCAACAAACGCCAGCAGCGTGATGAGGCGCTGACATATACACATAGACCTGCATGTCCATCTTCTGTCCCTACATGCTTCAGCTATCCTTTCATCCAGAGCAAGTTCTCTACCTTGTACCGACATTTTACTTCTTGCAGATTTTCCGTATCATAGCAACCAGACGCAACCAAAGCGTCTCAGCTGAAGAAAACGCTGCGCCTCATTGCCCTTCTGTGTTCTGCATTTAACAATAAACACATATTTATTAATTAGTTGTAAAACTGTCATCTTCGTCATTTAAAAAGCAACAATATATCTAATAATAGCCTAACAATGAAGCTTATTTTTATAGCACTAAAATCAGGATAAATGAAAAAAAAGGAATGATATCACATATCACACTATTGAGCCAATCATTACAGAGTCTGCACAGTAGTGATCAGGCGGGGGAGCCGTAGTATCGAGGTCACCCGTCCAAACCAATCGCGAGCTGAGCACGGCCGAGGCTCGTCAGCGAGAGAGATTCACAGCCGACGTCTCACTTCCTTTTTATAGCATCAAATAACTAATTAAAACCAAACTTATCAGATAAATGAACACTTGAACATCAGCGTGATAAGAACTACCTAACATGACAGAAACCATCTTTGGGAAAAAGACGTTTTTGACGTTTACTTTGACGTTTTAGTTTGGCTCATGTCCCATCCGCTAACCTGGAGGGGGGCGGGCTTTATGACCTATACCGCAGCCAGCCACCAGGGGGCGATACAGATGTTTTGGCTTCACTTTTGGGGTGCTGTCACGTCGTCCATCTTAATATACAGTCAATGATTACTACATTCACAAATTTTGACAACCATTCCACATGAATTCCTCGACCTTTAGTGGTCACATTTCTCTTGACCTTTTGACCCTATACGTCTTATAAACGCTGCAATTCAGACACGTCCAGGCGTCTCTCACATATCTGATCAGCTGGTTGACACTGCATGCAGTCATGGCTGGGTCCTGAGTGACAGGAAGGCACTACCTGGTTGGAATAAAACCCAGTGAAGTAGAGAGTTGGTTCCCAGAGCGCCCCGAGCTCTGAATCAGCACGGGGACGAGCGAGACGGGGCATCAATCACGGTGCTAGTCTGTGTCAGCCTTTTCCTCCTTTCCATGTCGTTCTCTGCAGGATCAGTGCAGCAGGTCCTACAAATGAGTCGGCGGAGCGATAAAAACTGAACGACAATAGGTTTTCTGGTCATACAGGACGTTGTGTTTTTAAAGAAAGATCGGTTGATCATGCTGGTTAGTCGGATAAGAAGTGGAAACATGATTTATGCACATGCTGGGTCTATGTATGCTAATGCATTTGTGGTGTTTGCACACACGAGTGACTGATTTCCTCTCCTGTAAATATGTGCAGCAAAGTTAAATTTTTTCTCCATCCGGCATTCGGCGCCCTTCCATGTCAGCAGGATGTATGAGCGTGAGAACGGCGAGGTATTTATGATGCTGCTTGATGTGTGAAAGTGAGTGCATCTGGATTAAGGAGGATTTCGCTCTGATGCATCCGTGTTTGCCCGGGCGTTTCTCTTCTACCTGTCCTTGTTACATGACTGCTGCCTGTAGCTGGCACCACCTACAAGCCTGCGGTAATTAAAGTGTTTGATCTCCCTTCCCTCCCCGCCGAGACACACATTTCCAGACCGGCAAACACTGCGCTATTGCCACCGTGATCAATGACTGAAGGAGAGGCGAGAGCCACAAACTGACAGCGCAGAGATTGAACAAGGGGGTTGCGGGGACGGCGAGGGGAGGGCGGCAGGGTGGAGAGGAGAGGCAGAAGAAGTTAGTTAAGAGGAAGAGTGAATGGGACAGGGGTGAAGTGAAGGCTGATGAGATAAGCTGAGGAATGTACAGGCTTCATGTTGGGTTGCACATTTGGAAAAACATCAAAATCTCATTATTGGTCGCTGCAATCTTCATGTTAATAGAGGCTGCATTTCCCCCAAAAGATGTTTCACACAGCTCCCTGTACAAGAGAACAAATTGCTCCGCTGTACAAACTCCTTTCCAACACAAATCAAGTGTCATGACAGAGGAAATCACATTTCGATTAAGAGGAAACTCTACAGGCAAAAATATTGTTTTTCATGCACTGGTCAATTTTGAGATTTTCCATCTTTCAGACTAGTGGAAAAAAACATCCAAAATGCACACTTAGGTGTTTATTTTACTACATTTTGTCTATTCATCTGTAGATTTCTCCTAAATTCACCAGAAGTTAGAATTAGATAATGCCTCATTTGCATATTTAAACATAAATTGTCTTGTAATACGGAAAAGAATTGTCTTAAAGGAGCAACATGTAGGACTGACAGCTAGCGTTTTAAAATGGGTGCTGCAGTCCAAATTCAAAACATTGGAGCCGTCGCATGTGGAGCCTGTGGTGGGACTGATAGCAGTTAGCATGTGTTAACATCTGGGCGTTAGCCACTAGCCAGCAGTCTTGGAATCACTTCAGCGGCTGTGTGTCTCAAATACTCGCTGCCTTACTAACCCAGCGGCACACGGATCACAGAGAGATGCTTTTCAGGTCGGGTAGAATCTAACGTTAACGTTAATCTCTGTTGATCCAGTTTGTTTGCTTGCCTCCGTGGCTGCAGAAGGCTGTTGTTTGCGGGCCAATTTATGTCATATGTGGCAACGGGGTGTTGAAATGGGCAGAGGACGGGATCACACAGATCCAAAACAAAAACGTTCCGGACCGGAATAGAAACTTTAAAGGAGAACATACTGGTTGTAGCATTGTTGTCGGAGAGGTCAGTATTTCAATTCTTAATCTCTAATCTCAGCCATGTTGAGAACAGTTGAGGAAATACCAAGCACCGCCCATCAGCTGGAGCACAGCCAATAGGAACGCTCAATAGGAACGCTGTCTCTCTCAAATGATTGGTCTATTTTTTTTTTACCCTATTCACCTGTAGTGTCGTCAAAATGTGTGGAATTTTACAAAACATATCTTTAAAGGCCGTTTTCTGAAATTGTATTTTTTCTCAAACTCTGAGCCAGAAATCTCCTCTTCAGTAGCACTTACATCTATATTCTGAAGGTTTCTTACAGAGGGGTTTGTTCATAATATCATTCCTGATTTATAGTACATTTTATTCCTATAAAACATGGCGAAAATTGATTTTTTTTTTATAGCTGTTGACAGTATTTTCTGATTTATGGAGTGATAAAAACAGATATCCAAAATTCCCTCTGTAAAAACCCTTTGACTCTAGTGTGTCCACAAAATGAAAGAACATGTTCAGATTTATGTTGTGGAAATGTATACACAAAAACAGAAGATAATGCCTCATTTGCATATTTAAACATACAATTTCAGAAAACTTGTTATACAAAAATGAATTGTCTTAATGTAAGTAATCAACTGGGGAAGATTCATGGCAATATATGTTAGTTAAATTTGTTTACCCTATTCACCTGAGGTGCAGATCCTATAAGCAGTTGCATGCTAAAAAAACTGATGTAGAAAGAGCTGCGTCCACATGTATTACTATTTATATTTAAACTGCATTAGCAGCAAAAAAAAAAACCAACACATGATTTGCAGGCCAAGCTGTAAGTCTAAAGCTTAGCTAACACATTTTGAAATAAAAAGAAAACATGTTATGTGTTTTTTTGTTACCCTTATGGGGCACAAAATTGATTTTTCTGAGCTATACTTACTCAGCCGCATCCACACAGAGATGATCTAGTGACATTTATACAGTACACTCATGAGGCTCACTACGCACACTGACACTCACATACACACACACACACATACACACACACACACACACACATACTGTAAACAAACACACACACACACACCTAAATGTGGGTGTAGAGAGTAGCAGCGATAGCCGAAAGCAAGTTTATCACAATCTGGAAAGAAAGATTTGATGTCAGGTATCAGAGGAAAACAAAGACGCCACCACACATCAAAAATGGCCTCCATACTGAAACACTGCATGGCATTCTGGTTTACTGTTGATGGGGGGGAAAGCTATATGTTCCTCTTTTATGCCTTGAAGGAAGCCCTTGCTCTTTGATTCCGACATTGTCCCAAGTCTCTCACACTGCAGGTCACGTCTGGTGCTCTTCCCCCAGCTAGAGACAAGGGATGAGGTGCTGCAAAGTCCAATTTCAGAGGATGATCTGAAGGGGGCGGTTTAAGCCACAGGTGATGCAGAAGAGGGATAAACAAGGGAAGCGTTAGCTAGGCAGTCTTGATTAATTGTCCAAGAAATGTCACATTATGTTTTTAATAGGGCTGTCAAAAGGCAACGCAATAATAACGCGTCAACACAAATTTGTTTTGACACTACTAATTTCTTTAACGCAATCGATCTTTCAGAAGTCATAGCGGGCTCAGTTTTAAAGCAAGAGAGAAGACATCATATAAAACTAGAAAACCTGAGGAGTACTAGCACGTCGCGAAAGAGGCTAAATAACACTCCAAACTAACACTAAATTTTCAACCTCCAGATGTGTGAATGGGTTCTATGGGTACCCACGAGTCTCCCCTTTACAGACACTTTATGATAATCACATGCAGTTTGGGGCAAGTCATAGTGAAGTCAGCACACTGACACACTGACAGCTGTTGTTGCCTGTTGGGCTGCAGTTTGCCTAGTTATGATTTGAGCATATTTTTAATGCTAAATGTGATAATAATGACAGTATTTTTCATTTTTTTGTGTTGTTAATTGATTTCCAATAATAAATATATACATGTATTTGCATAAAGCAGCATATTTGTCTACTCCCATGTTGATTAGAGTATTAAATACTTGACAAATCTCCCTTTGAGATACATAAAAAAAAAAAAATTTGCGATTGATTGATTAATCATGGACAATGATGTGATTAATTGCGATTGAATATTTGAATCAATAGCTTTTACCAGTTCTAAAGAGTTTGAAAGCTTTGGGTTTTCCGTTTATCTCCATATCTAAGTTCTAACTTCACCATCCTAACCCAAATCCTCTTCCTAAAAGGGTTGAACACTCACATTGTAGTGAGGAGCAGCTAAAATAATCTCAGCTTGGAACAGCCTCATATCAGGAGGAATTACTTTGGATGAATTTTTGTGTTGCAAGGCGTAAAGTAAGAAGGTTAGTCTGTTGGCGTGGCAGTAAAGTGTCAGACCAGAGACAGCTGTTGTTTTGTTTTTTAGAAAAGCCTCTTTTAAACTATAATCTTTATTTAGACTTTAGTTTAGGCTGCCTAACCTTAACCATACCTTAATCACACTGTCGTTGCCATAATAATAATAATAATCGTACATTTTATTTATAGAGCGCTTTTCAAGATGATGCTATACACAACATGCAACAGGAAAATTAAAGCTAGGGTCGGCAACATCGAGGCAACACTGACAGTCCGTCCCTTCAGGTCTCCCTCCAAAGCCACTCCCCCCAAATTACCATTATGAATGTAACCAAGGAACATGGCTATTGTTAGTACTCACAGCTGTGGAAGACTCCAGTGACGTGCAATGTAAAAATCATTGGACGGGTTTATTACCGTCCTGCGACCGCCACAGATACCGGATTTGTTTTCCTTGTTTTTGTCAGAGCATTTGATTTATTGATTGCTGTCGGGCTTTAATGAGAATTTCAACAAATATAACACAAATGTTTCTAAAATACATTACCTACCCTAGCTTTTAATTAAATATTTAAAAGCTATTCTTAAAAGGTGACTTCTTGAAACATAGACAGATTGGTGCAATTAAAAATGTGCCTGTAGCAACTAAGGCTTGATTGAGGTTTTTATGGTTATGTTTAGGCTCTGACAGCACTAACCTTAAAGGACCAGTGTGTAACATTCAGGGGGATCTATTGGGAGAAATGGAATATATTATTAATAAGTATGTTTTATTTTAGTGTATAATCACCTGAAAATAAGAATTGTTGTGTTTTCTTCACCTTAGAATGAGCTGTTTATATCTACATAGGGAGCGGGTCCTCTTCATGGAGTCCGTCATGTTGCTCCGCCATGTTTCTACAGTAGCCCAGAACGGCTTGGGCCAGAGTCGATACCATTACTCGCTCCTGTCGCCGCCGCTCTCTCTCTCTTGCTTCACCACTCACTTCCCACGTGCACACACACTGTAAGCACTGGCTCTGCTCCAAATGACCTACGCTACTCTTACAACAACTGGCTCTAGAGAAGGCAATTTGCGTTATCGCGTCGGCCATTGTAGTTCTCCTTCATGCTTGGCACACGGGAGAGGCTTGATCGAAGCTCAAGACATTTGCTTTATTAACATTTAACTGGAACTACAATCTTTTCCTAACCTTATACAAAGTGGTTTTGTTGCCTAAACCAGTGGTTCTCAAACTATGGTACACGTACTGGTGGTACGTGTGCTCTCTATAGTGGTATGCGGAGGAATCTCTGACTATCGATTCTTCTGTATTGATGCCTTCCCACAGTTACGCATGCATAATCACGCATACGCACGCTGTATCATGTTTCAGTTTGTTTGGGACCGGAGACATGGCGGAGAGAAAAAAAAGCGCTCAACATCACAGCGCTACTAAACCTGAGGGGACGCACCCTATGTTTCCCTGATAATGCTTCACTGTGAACAACAAATCTGTGTTGAAATCAGCAGGAGGAGAGTTAGTAACGTTAGCTCTTAGCAGCCGGTGGTCACAGTCCTGACTGGATAAATACTGGAGATACGAACGTTAACGGAGGTGCCATTGAGTTATTGTTATGAGTCGTTCAAAGTCGGCTCAGGAAAAATGACTATTGGGCGTCATCATGATGTGTTCAAATGTAATCTCGTAAAATGTAGTTTTGGCGAGAAACTTGAATAAATCCAGTTGTTTGAAGGAGATGTTTTCACATCATTATGAAATTGTTATTAGAAACATCCACTATAGATGACAATAACAAAATACAGTACATTACTGTGTACAGTACCCTCTCTGCCCTGGACCTGCAGTGGATGTTTTTATATTGTGTCATGCTGGGGCATTCTCTGTTTTGTTAATGGAAACATTACTACCCAAAACAGTCAGTCCTGTACAGTTCAAAAACTCAAATAATATGCTGTTGGAGTGATTTTCAGTAGAATAAAATGCTGAAAAATAAGTGCGCAGTATGTTTTCTATAAATTAATGTTGTGATAAAATAGAGGTTACGTCTGACAGAATTTGTTTGGCCCCCGGCAACAATCTGGGTTTCTCATGGATTTCCCCCCAGGAAAAATAATTGCCCACCCCTGGTCAGAATGGTGGTACTTGGAGAGTCAAATATTGTCTGAGGTGGTACGTGGTGTAAAAAGTTTGAGAACCAACTGGCCGAGACCAAACCACAAGTGGGACTTACAGGTTCTGAACCTCGCTCTCTGGTGTCAACGTCCATCCAACCTGACCACTGCCTTATGACTCGCAAGTGGCACAAAAGTGTTGCACTTGCTTTACTCGATAAAACGTTGCCACTGAACATGATCCAGGCAGCAATTATGTTTCCCTCAAAATGTATTTGGCAAAACAAATTAGTAATTTATAAGAGGCCGAGTTGCACTGAGCGTAAACACGGTTCTGAGACAGATCTGTTCTCACAAGGTAGAAGAACATACACAAACACGTACAGTATACGGTAGATCTCTCCCTTAAGTTATCCATGAAGGTTGATAATGATTTCTCTTCTACCAGGCGAGCTGGGTAAACCAACACACTTAACTGTAGGTGAGCCAAGCGAGCTGCATGCCGGCAGGCTCCGTCTCGTCAGCATGCTGATGACGTTGGATGTATTCCTCACATCTTTTATTCCACAAAAACACACACATTGAAAACACACAGGACACACAGAGGGCACAACGCAGACCTGCTCAGACCCAAGTCATGTACCTGTAGACTCCCTGACATCTGTCTTCTCTCTCTCTCTCTCACACACACTCTTCTCCTCTCACCTCTGCCTCTGCCCCCCCGTGCACCTCTCTCTCCCCTCTCCTCCAACCAGCCAGCCGGCCGGCCCTCCCGAGCCTGCCTGCATTCCCATTCTCCACAACTCTGTGGCTGGCTGACCTTGGAGCAGCGAGGACGGATCAGAGACAGACAGGCTGGGAGAAGGAGCCACAATTCATCTTATGTCTGCATGCCAGCCTGGCCAAACAAGCTTGGGGAAACAATCCCTAGCAAGGGGGAGCTGCGAGCATCACCGGCCTGAGTGGCATGATCCGTCAAATTACCTGAGCTCTCTGGACTGAGGCCCGGCCCCCATATCGAGAGGCCGGCTGCAGGCTTATGGCTGAGCACACGCACACACACACACACACACACACACACACACACACGTAAGACTCCCCCACAGCAACATGGGATCACAGTCTTTTCCATGACATTTATTTTTTGGCAGTGTTCCTCCTCCGTTGTTGATGCCTTTATGCCTCTGACCTTGTCTCACCGCAGTGTGCCAATACTTCTTGTTTATGGAGTCTTCCTTCTTCGCACTACACATTCGAAAGTCTCACAGCGTCTTAGCTTTATAGCTTTTTGGAGGGATGGGGGGAGTTGAAGCTCTCTCATTCTCCCTCCCTCGCACTTGTCTAAAAGCAGCTAACCCCATCTTCTTCTGTCACTCCCCATTTTCTCCCCATCTTGTGGGATGCACCGTCACAATCAGCGCTATTGTAGCCGTCTTTTTTTCCTCCTCCCTTTCTTTTCCCTCTCCCCCTCTTTCCCCACTTTCTGCGTTATTTGCTTCTTTTTAGAAAGAAAAAAAAAGAAACCTGACACTTCTTCAGATCCACCGCTGTTTTTTTTCTTTTTACATGGTAATCAGTTTGCAAATCAGTGCAGTGTCAGGGAGAGTGTTGCCAAGTTGTTTGGATCACTCTGCCTTAATCTGCGAGACGGCAGAATCGTTGCGGACTGCGGAGCACGCTAGTCTGGAGTGGATTTATGTTTTAAGGGAGGCTCAGAAGGCGGAGAAGAAAGAGATATTGCATTTGAGAAATGAAGTGCTTATAAAAATACCCCAAGCACCCACGATGCGACAGAATAAAGAGGGGCAGAGTCATAACACTGTTCTTTATGATTCATTGATGAATTATATTTCAAAAAGAACTAGTTGGATGGTTAGCAATCCATTAGCTGCTGTCCCATTCTGGCTGACGTCTCTCAGTTTTTAAAAGTGGCAAAACTTCTAAGAGTCAAAAGAAAAAGCTGAATTGAAAGTTTCATCAGCGGTATTAACGTGTATGAAATCATGAATGCATATTTCATCATTGTATTTGATCCACCAGGAGTACATAGTCACTGGTAAATTGTCTTGGTTTTGTCTCGCCACGATGGTCTACAGAAAAACAGCTAAAGGTCATAATGGTTTACAAGCCAAGAAGTCGATGCTTTATCAGCCCTGGTAGAATAATGGAGAGCATAAAACAAGAGGAGCAGGAGGTGGCTTTTATACAAGTTCCCCCCAGGGACCTTATCTTACCACAAACTGTTACTAGAGAAGATGAGAAAATGAAAAGGCTCTCTGAGTGTGGGGGGGTTTTCTTGATAGAGTAACTTCAGCACAGCCTGTGATCAGGGGCTGGTTGAGAAACTTTTTTTGAGGGGACACAACTTCAAAGAAGGAGATCAATACTCAAAATTAAAACCCCGGTTCTTGGCAATAATAAACCGTACATGATTAATAGTTACATTGTTTGTTCAGTGTACGATGGTATGGTGCAGGAATGATACCATATGGAATAACATCAAAATAGCTGCTATTTTTAACTCTAAATAGGCCACAGTCATGGACAATAGGCCCCCTGGACACAGACCTGCAGAAAGCCTCCCAGCCCTCCTGCGTAAGAGCAGAAAATCAAGACATAGTTTTTTATCTATTTAAGGTAATTCTGTGTCTCTTTAGCCGTGTTTCCACTGCATGGTACGGCTCTGCTCGGCTCGACTCGACTCAGGTCCTTTTCTCTATGCCGTGTTTCCACTGAAGATAGTACTTCCTCAGTGCGGGATGCTCAGCTGATCGCCGTAGCGATGACGCGCGTAACTGCAGTGACATCATCTTCAACGGGAGACTTGCTTAATCATCTCAATGGCAACCAAACTGAGGAACTTTGCACTTTGTCAGTTGTAGGTGTAGTTTTGTGAGCTGCCATTTTTTTTTAATCTGGATCAAGTGAATTATACATTTTTATTATAATTACCGCTATTGACGGTAGCTTGGCTATTTAAAAATGGCGGGTTTATGCAGGATGTCTCGCATCGCGCTAGTGATGATTCTCTCTGACCAATCAGTGGTCTGGAGTGTTTTAACTCCACCTACTAGTATCGGCTCAGCTCGCTTGGAAACCTCGGCCGAGGTGGTACCAAGAATGGAGCTTTTGCTAACAACTCTTGCTAATGGAGACGTGAAAAATGAACTGAACTGGACTGCTTGGAGGAAACCTGCCATTTGTGGTCATTTGATTGCCTTTCAAATGGAGTGGGCCACTGGTCCTGCCTCTGCCCGTGATTGGCTGAAAGAGGAGTCATCCAGGATGTGAAGTGAGCTATGGCGGATGGGCACTGGGAGGATAGGTGTGATGGCAGTGGATTAACATGGTAGACTAACTAGAGCCAGGATTGGCACAATACCTCCGGCTCGGGGGGGAACAGCTGGGTGCATCTCTGCTCCCCTTCCCAAAACTCTTTTCCTCTCCATTTACCTCGCCACACAGTGGCAAGCACAGACGGGATGTTTTTCGAGGGAAAGTCACATTTAGGGGACCGTTGGGACCAAGGGGGACCCCCCTACCCCAGCTGTGCCATGCGGTTACCGTTTGGCTCTGGGAATGCAATCGCCTTGGAAAAGCCTGCGCATACTCCACACCCTGAGAGGGGCCAGGAGCAGGGATAGATGGATGGATGGAAGGATGGATGTTTGGGGGATGAAGTCCGGGTTTGCTGATTTATGCTCCAGAGCGCTGCTGGAGTGCTGAATCAGCAGGACGGAGAGATGCTGCGTGTTTGTCTAATAAATAACTCCTCTTCAAGTCGCCGTCTTCACCCGATTTCCACCCAGAGGAGAGAGGAGGAACCTGTTGGAGGCCTCCCCACCCCCCTCCCCCCGTGTGAAGTTTGCGTGATCGATTTTTGATGAGAACCCTCCCCGCAGCACTGAGGATGACAAGACAGCTGTTCTAACAAGTTTATTGATGATTGTAATTGTCGCGAAAGTGCTGAGTCATCACGCACACCCACACTCACTCACACACACATAATGCATACAACAAAGCATGGATTAAGCAGCAGTAGCTTCTCAGAGAACAAACAGAAACACCTTCCTTGAAATCCCTCTAAGGTGACATGAAAAACAAATAATTCCGTGTCGTTATCATTAACGTGTTGCTTTCAAGAGGTGCTTAGAAAATCCCTCTAAGGCCTTCTCTTAGGGAATCAGTTCAGAATTACATAAGAGGATGTAAGGGATTTGGGAGGCGTATGCATATGACAGCGCAGCGCAGCAAAGAATCCAGACAAGGGTTTTCTTAATTAGGGATGATTTTCCTCCAGAAGTAGCTTCAAATGCACTTTACTCCTCTCCCATAATGCTTTGGTCTGGAGCATCCTTGGAGTGTCAGCACCACAAGAGATGAGCTACGCAGATATTCAGCTGGCCACAAGTCCGCACATGTACTATTTACTAAAATATATCCTTGTTGTTTTCTGACCTATTTTCACAACAAAGAATTTCCTTTTTCCCGCTTTTGCTGCTTTTGAGAGAAACTCCCCGTCATGTTTTGTTTTTCTTCCTTTTAATACTCATCCAGACTTTCTTGTTGTGCGCTATCTGGATTCAACTGAAATGAAATTGCATTTCCACCAAAAGGAAATAGCATAGGGCAGTTTATGTAACAGGGAAGCACGCTGGAGGATGAGGAGTGCCTTGAGAGAGGACCTTGCCAACAGTGGGGGGAGGGGAGAGGGAGGAGGAGGAACGCCCGATCGATGGATGGTGCAACCCAAAGCTCATTTTTAAGTCCGGGAGGAAGTTATTTGTGCAAGAGCCGTGGCATTGGAGATGGTGGGAGGGGGGGGAGCAGTAGACACGCGCGCACATTTGCCTACAGATGTGATGGCGTCAGCAGGATGCATAGCTCTCCTGGGACTCCAGAGGGCCTGCTAATATCCGTCCCCGCTGTACCGCCACACGTGACCTTACAAATCACCAGCCTCACAGCGCTCAACTCGCCAGGCCTCTGTCGAGCATACACACAGAGGCGACTAATCGGAACCATCCATTATATGAGGGCCGGCTTGTTTCAGGCCACCGGCCATTCACGGTGATGGATGTGAATGAAAGCAGAGAAAGACCTTTAGAGAGTGAGAGCAGATTAAGTAAGTCATCTAAGGCATTATAGTATTACATGAAATGCACCGATGCATGATCACAAAGCAATGTATATTCCATGTATTAGTATGTTACATAAATCCAGGACTAATTTTGACTACTCAACTCCGGACACGCAGTCACAGTCGTGCAATATGATTCACGTATGACTCTATAAGTCGTTACAATAGAGGATTAACATGCACCAATTCACAGAGCTTCACTTCGAGGTCAAGCGAAGAACCTCATTATCTTTTTTCTTTATCGTTCACGCTGATCTGAAACAGTTACATTTATGCAGCGACACTAAACGACATCCACTTTGGTGTCTCGGCGCTCATTGGCCGGTAAGTGATGGAACGTGTGTGAAAGCCGGAATGACAAATCCATGCCGTATGATTTTTGTTACATCGACTGGAGGCACACAGGGGAGCCTATACAGCTCCATAGTGGAGCGTGAGCCAGTAAAACAATGACAAGCCCTATCTATCCACCCCAGGGTGGCTCCTCCGAAGTCTGGCGTATTAAACTGAGCCCTGAGATAAAGCGGCTTCATGCGCGGTTCAGCCATGGGGGGAGATGCGCCCACTCTCCTTATGTATTCCAGTCGCGCTGCATATTGTTTGATATAATCAACGTGGACCAGGGGGTGCTGCGCGGCACTCAAACACATAGCCCTCCCAAGGGTAATTTAAGTCTGAGTAACACTGACATGATTTATGTAGATTTCAACACATGGATATGCGCAATATTGCTTGTGAGGGGACTACGGGTTTGGGAGATATTTAAAGGATGCTGTGTGATGTAAGAGTGTACAGTATACGTGCACGCTGGTGTGTGTGCGCGTATATGTAGATATATAGTGTGTATACTGTATGTTAACAATCCAGGAGAGAACATTGCCGAGGGGTATATTCTGTCCTGCTGCCGCAAACTGTGCCAGAAGCCGGCCAAATGGCTGTGCTTCGTTTCAGATGCAATCCCAATGCAGGCTGGAAGTCGGAGCATACTGTAGTTTTGCAATGTATTCGTACGCTGTATACATTTCCACAGTTTGGTCGGAACTCAAGAAAGCCCTGGGAAATGAAAAAAAAGTTCCACATGTCTGAACCAAGATAGGACTTTACATACCAATGGGACTGGCAGAGTGTTACCGGTTTCCAAAACACTGGACTTATTTTTCAGAAATAAGTCCGTCAAAACCTCTGCAGACGCCCCCCTCCTCCCCCACTCCCCCCCTCCCACTCCCCTCCAACCCCCTCAGTTTGGCATACATGCATTTGGAGGATGAGGTAGAGCCTATAAGCCATTCCAGTAGGCTGGAAGGCTGTGTTGAGTATTTGACAGCAAGGGACCGGAAGATTTGATAGGTAATGTAAATCATGGAATATGCCTCAGTGGAGAGGGGGGAGGTAGGGGTGTGTGTGGGGGGGGTTGGAGCGGAGCGGAGCGATTCTATCAGGAACCAAATCCTCCAAATGCAGCTTTGAATAAGAATGAAACAGATAAAGCTTGGAGGAGCCATCATAGGAACTGTAATATTAGACAAACAGGAGATTTGCAATACTGTTTTCGGAAATATCACAAGACATTATCAGTGCCTACCGGCTAATCTCATGCCTTTTTTTGCCTGAATTTAGAGGACAGTGCAGTTGCTTTTCCTCTACTCCAGCTAACATGGCGTCTGTGCAGTGTGTGGGTGGAGTGTCGGAGCAGTGTCGGTGACTACAGGTCTTATCGGTTTTGAGAGCGGGGTTAGAGAGGGGAGGCGGTGTTTACGGACGCGGGAATCTACCGCTCAACTTTCTGCAGCTGTCAGGAGGTTAATCCCATGAAATATCTGTGGAGAGCTGCCCACTCGATAAACCATTTGTCATTCTCTCTCAACTTTTTTCTCGCTTACAGCCAACACAGATTTCTAAAGGCCTCGCACTTCAAGGTGCTGTATATTCGAAGGACTACTATTTCAGCCCGCTCTCATTCCAGGGCGTCAAATACCGAGGCTTTGTCACGGCCATCAGCGTTCAATACCGCCGCACAAGGCACCCTTTAGTGCCGCTATGAAATGCAACGGGCTTTCCATTAAACCTTGCAGTAGGCAGAACGTTTTTGGCATCATTGGGCAACAATTCCATAATAACCTTTCAGCATATTGTAGTTCAGGTGTTCTGAGAGAAAACTAGACTTCTGCAGCTCCTCATGGCTCTGTTGTCAGGCTTTAAAAAGTCTAGCCCATGACGGGTGACTTTGACCAATCACAGGTCATTGTTTTATTTTTATGTCATATTCCCTCAACTGATCTCAACATGGCTGCTAGGTCATAAACCTGACTGCTAAACCGTACACTACAAGATGATTCTGAAAACATTTGAGGAGAGAAATAAGCATTACAGTAACAGAATATTGATTCATATTTAATCAGCGTTGCCTAGTTTGACCGTTTGATTGGAGTTTGTGAGTGATTGACAGCCGGCTCTCAGACACGGCAGCTAGATGGCAGACTGCAGCTCGTCTCTGATTGGTTGTTTTTGCTCCGGTCTGTGAAATCTTGCAGATGCCATTAGGAGCACCGGAGGACACAGAGGCGCATGATTTTTTTCAGATTACCTGTCTCGTGCACTCGTCAGCTGTTCGTTAGCGTCCCGTGTTCACAACGTCAGGTGTCATTTTCACTGTACAAACGTAGTAGTTTAAAGCCCAACCATGTAGTTCGTTCCTAAACCTAACTAATTGGGTTTTATTGCCTAATCCTAAAGTGACTTCAAGTGGCGTGACAAAGCGGCAGTATGTGACAAGTTGGCATGAGAACGTGTTGACTATTTGTATCACAGCGACTGGCACCAGAATAGGAAAAAAACAACAGCTTTAATTAACCAATTCAACCGAGCTCGTCATTATGTTGACCTGATTATTTATTTTTCCATCCAAACAAACAATCACTTTTGAGTCAATGTAATGAGCATTGTGGTCGAATGAGTCATTCCGGATCTGTTATATTAATTAAATAGCGATAATAAAAGGAAAGACCAAATGCGCAGCAGTAGGAGGGCGCATCAGTATTCAGCTGCTCTCCACCAGAGGGGGTGGGCGGCTGGGTGGGTGGGGAGAGGAGCTCCTATCACTCCCCTCCGCTAATTAAAACTAACGGCTCCAGGTGCTGCACGGCGCCGGGCAGAGGAACGGCCGGGCGGCGTGTTTGTGTTGGTGGTTCGCCTTCATTACCGGCTCCATCCATTCTCCTTAGGAGCCCACCACAGTATCGACTCGGATCCCGACACACACAATGTGCAGCGCAGGAAAAAAAAAAAAAAAAAAGGGGGTGATCTAAATGCAAATGGTGCGGTGTGATGCATTACACAGGGTGTGAGGAGAAGCGATATGGGCAGCGGGAAGAAGAGCCTTTTCTTTTAGCGGAGGTGGAGGAATCTCAATGATGGCCGCTGGTCAATAGTATCAGGCTTCTAAATGTTCTCCAAAAGCTTGGGAATGGGGGAGGCTGTTTCTCAGCAACTATGGAGTCGATTAACATGTTCTCTCTTCTCGGCCTTTGAGCAAGATCAATCGAGGGCGGGAAGAGAGTGAGAGAGCAACTGTGTCTATTCCCATCCCTGTCTTTTTAAATCACACCAGGTCTCCAGAGCCCTCAGGTCATCCCGGCATTCCTCTAACACACACACGCACACACACACGCACACGCACACGCACACACACACACACACACACGCACACGCACACGCACACGCACACGCACACGCACACGCACACGCACACGCACACACACACACACATCGTGGAGTACGGCTCTAGCCTAAGGCAGCACTGCACAGATCCATAATTATGACAAATAGTTACCTTCATGACACTGCCGGCAATATCACAAGTGTAAAATACAGCTGAATTTAATCCTGGAAAATGGATTTGACTAAAAGGTAGTTTGAGGCAGATGATGGTCTTTTAGTTCAAGCTGAATCCCCCACTGACGGCACGTATCACATCCAGCTCACATTTAAACAAATTACTAGATTAAAAGATTTAAATTAACTGTACGATGATCTTACTGGAATTGCATCACTGTCTGTCTGATATAGAGAGAGAGATTATATGTTTCATGGAGATTCTGCCATCAAAGTATTGAGCGTTTCTAACATCAAAGTGTTTCAGTGATCAGTGTAAACACTAGGGGTTGTAACGGTACGAGGTTTTCACGGTACGATAACCATCTCAGAAAATATCACGCTTTCACGGTATACGGTAATACAATAATATTATTAGTAGTAGTAGCAGCAGTAGTAGTAATAGTAGTAGTAGAGGTAGTGGTAGTGGTGGTGGTGGTAGTAGTAGTAGAGGTAGTGGTAGTGGTGGTGGTGGTAGTAGTAGTAGTGGTAGTGGTAGTGGTAGTGGTAGTGGTAGTGGTAGTGGTGGTGGTGGTAGTAGTAGTAGTGGTGGTAGTGGTGGTGGTGGTAGTAGTAGTAGTGGTAGTGGTAGTGGTAGTGGTAGTGGTGGTGGTGGTAGTAGTAGTAGTGGTGGTAGTGGTGGTGGTGGTAGTAGTAGTAGTGGTAGTGGTAGTGGTAGTGGTAGTGGTAGTGGTGGTAGTAGTAGTGGTGGTAGTGGTGGTGGTGGTAGTAGTAGTAGTGGTAGTGGTAGTGGTAGTGGTAGTAGTGGTAGTGGTAGTGGTAGTGGTGGTGGTGGTAGTGGTGGTGGTGGTAGTAGTAGTAGTGGTAGTGGTAGTGGTAGTGGTAGTGGTAGTGGTGGTGGTGGTAGTAGTAGTAGTGGTGGTAGTGGTGGTGGTGGTAGTAGTAGTAGTGGTAGTGGTAGTAGTAGTAGTAGTGGTAGTAGTAGTAGTAGTAGTGGTGGTAGTGGTGGTGGTGGTAGTAGTAGTAGTGGTAGTGGTAGTGGTAGTGGTAGTAGTGGTAGTGGTAGTGGTAGTGGTGGTGGTGGTAGTGGTGGTGGTGGTAGTAGTAGTAGTGGTGGTAGTGGTGGTGGTGGTAGTAGTAGTAGTGGTAGTGGTAGTGGTAGTGGTAGTGGTAGTAGTAGTAGTAGTAGTATCAGGTACAACGACCCTTAAAGCTGCAGTGGGTAAATGGAGCATATATGATTTAAAAAAAGTTATTTTTATAAAACGGTCACTGTATTCTGACAGTAGTGCACGAGACAGGTAATCTGAAAAAAAAAACATATGCTTCTGTGTCCTCCGGTGCTCCTAATGGCATCTGCAAGATTTCACAGGCCGGAGGAAAAACAACCAATCAGAGCTGATCTGAGGTCTGCTGTCCAGCTGCGTCTATGACAGCCGGCTGTCAATCACTCGCAAACTCCGATCAAACAGTCAAACTAGGCAGCGCTGATCAAATATGAATCAATATTCTGGTACTGTAATGTCTATTTCTCGCCTCAAATGTTTTCAGAAACATCTTGTAGTGCACTGTTTAGCTGTAAAATGAGAAAGTTTGTGACCCGGCAGCCATGTTGAGATCAGTTGAGGAAATACCAAGCACCGCCCACCAGCCGGAGCACAGCCAATAGGAACGCTCTCTCTCTGAAATGACCTGTGATTGGCCAAAGTCTCCCGTCATGGGCTAGATTTGTTAAAGCCTGTAAACAGAGCCATGAGGAGGAGCAGAAGTCTAGTTATCTCTCAGAACACTTGAATTACAATATGCTGAAAGGTTATTATGGACATTTTTGCCCAATGATGCCAAAAGCTTTCTGCCTACTGAAGCTTTAAATGAATGAGAACAGAATTATAAACCTGATAAAAAAATAAAAATAGCATGCAACTACAATATGTCATATAACTAAAACATGTCAGTTTACATGTTAGCAGCACTAAAGCGTGTAATTAACTACTAAATGAAAAATATCATCAGCTGTGAGCTTTTAGAATAATGTCCTTTGATTATTAACAGTGAACATATATGCTACTGTAGGTGCACAACAGAGCAGCCAGGCTGCTCCTGTCTGTACCTTTAACTCACACTCACTTATGTCTGTTTCTTTCAATACCTTAAATAAGCAAATGTGCACGATATGATAACGGTCATCTTCCATATACCACGGTATGCCTTGATAGCGTTACAACCCTAGTAAACACACAGCTTTCTTGGGAATGATTCACTTTTTAATAACAAACAAAAACCTGAATCATGTACGTTTTTAAAATGTAATACAAGAGTTGTGAATGGCTACAAATCATCACCAGTACATCAAATATACTCCCTATTTCCCTTCATCAGTCTTCACTTTGTTGCTGCATCCCATTTACGGGGCTGGATGGCGGCGCCTCCATCCTAAATGAGACGGTCTATCTTCACAGACGCTAAAAAAGGCATATCCCTGTAAACTTGTTACGACTCGTTTTTCTGGTGCTGTTTGCTGCAAAACAGCAATATTTGGTTTATCTGTAAAGCAACAACATTTGTAAGCTACTGAGAAGGAGAAAAAAAAGAGCTAATGGCTGGTTTCCATTACTGCAGTGGCTTTTTCATTGGTCGATGTAATGTGATGTATTTGTTGGTGACCTCCGGGTCTGAACTGAGAAGTGAAGCCATGCAATGCTGAAGTGCCTTAAACCTGCATTCTCTCTAACAGCCAGCAGGGGGCGACCCCTCTGGTTGCTAAAAGAAGTCTGATTGTAATGGAGTCTATGAGAAAATGAGCCTACTTCTCACTTAATTTATTACCTCAGTAAACATTGTAAACATGAGTTTATGGTCTGAATCGCTAGTTTAAAGTCTTCTTCAATACAGCATGATGTTCATTTGTTCATGAAACTACTGACTGGTGCACAATGATTTGGACACACCTGTTATGTTACTCCAAATTAAGGCGAAAGAAGGCTGCATTTCTTGGGCAGGATTCTTGTGCGCCATCCTTTGGGTTGGGACAAAACTGTTGAGAGCCAGAGGAGAGAATACCTCACACAGCAGCTGGATTCTCACAATATCACAAGATCACACGAAAATCCATCTCGTCAGACTTCAAAAATGCATTTGTGAGGTTCGAGGAGAGAGGATGCGCTTCCAAAAATGTTTTACAGGTGTCAGATCACCAACTCCGGCTGAAACTAGAAACTAGACAAAATAACCGCTGCACTATTTGTGGCCAATAAATTTAATAGAACAACTTTATGATCTCATTGGCCTTTTTCCCAGAAGACATTTCACCATGTGACAGTAGAAAAAAAGCATATGGTGTAAATAATGAAATCATCGATGGCTTGATTCCTCGAGGCCTTTCTCTCAGCACACATTTCTACTTGTCATAGCATGACAAGCTCAGGTGAAACAAATGTCTTTAACTATGGCTCACTTCCATTAAGTGTCCCAGCAAGCCGTGATAGCGTGACAGTGAGCCGGCATGCACAATAGCAGGACCTCACCGGAGTGGAATGCAGCCATCACAAATGTTATTAAATACACCTGTGCTTTTTCTGCTAAAAAAAAAAAAGGCCTATTGTCAGAAACACATCACAGAACAGAGCTGGAAATAAACACCGCAAACACCAACACACTCATTACTCTCTCAGGTGGTTGCAATCTGCATAATTAAAATGAATCTGCAGACTAAACCAACAGGCCTTTTTCACAAAAGACATTTTAACTTGTCACAGTAGGAGAAGCACAGGTGTAAATAATAAAATTAATGATGGTTGAATTCCATTCAGCTGCTTTGATTTCAGGGTCGTGCATGCTGGCTCACTTACTACGTTCACATGCACAAAATATTCAGCTTTTTGCCTTTATTCCGGAAAAGACAATATTCCTTCAAAGCTGTTTACATTGACGACGTGCAACGCCGTGTTGTGTTCGTCATGAAACACGCTCCAATGTCAGTTCCGTGTGAATACCAACACAAATATTTACTTGTAAACTGCTCAAACTAAGAGACACATTTAATTTATTCTACTTTATTGTCATACTCCAGTATATAGGGAAGGAAGGAGAGAGTTCCACGTCATTTAGTTGTGTGTTGGTTGAGCTGTTCATGTCTGCCTGTTGATCTTTCCACTGTTTGCTGATTGTACTTGCCGGCTGTTAGCCTGATATTACTCCAGGCAAAACGCCTCTGAAACCTTTGACTGCACCTAGAAGTGGCCTCTTCAGCACTTCCACATAAAATTCCACACACGCATTATCACACTCGATGAGGTAACTTTAATTTGAATGAAATCCAATAAACAAACTTGCCTGAAGTGGAACCGCTAAGCTATCAAGGATGAAACAACACAAGGATCATTGTGCCTGTTATGCCCATGGCATTCAGTCTTTCTTGTGTCATTAAAATGTCTTATTGGAGTTTTGCGTTAGCACTCAACGATGTTGGGTTTTCTTTTTGATGGCTCTTTTTCTTTCTCCTCTCGAGCATTTGACCATTACGGGCATTTTAAAAGCTGTGTGCTGGTTTTATTAAGTTTATTGGATGAGCTTGGACTGAGCTCTTGCTGCTCTGGCCTGTTGTTGAGTACTGAGAAGTAGCCCCATGATGTGCCGCTGTCTACCTTTGGCAGACACTTGATTTCTAGAATAACTTGAGGTTTGGGTCGAAAAACCTCTCGAGGAGGGCACAAGTCTGGATTAAAATAACCAGTGCACAGTGCCAGGTTTTCATTTTACCCTTTGAGTCCTTTTTTCATTTCACCAGACACTTAAATGAAAGGGCATTTTAAAAGCTTTTTTGTTTTTACTTGATGTATTTCCAATAGAAACTGGCATTTGTCTGCCCATATAATAGGGTTATTTTTTTTCTGAATTGGATCGTCATTTGATGTAATAGGCTAATCTGCATTATTTTTTATGTATGAGAACAACTCATTTTACTACTCATGTGCCAGTTGATTAAACTAATAGTGATTAAAGCTTTTCAACCAGTGGGTAACCTCCGGGTCTGAGAAGTGAAGCCAATGCTGAAGTGCCTTAAACCTGCATCAGCCAGCAGGGGGCGACTCCTCTGGTTGCAAAAAGAAGTCTGATTGTATAGAAGTTGTCCGTGTTTTCGTCTTACAACTTTAACCCTTTCACAGTGTGTTTTCACTTCATGGAAGTTAATTGTAACATTTCCGGTCACCTAAAAATATCTTATTCAGTGTTCGGTTGTACTCAGCTCCACCCTCTCGTATCACTTCTGGTTGCAAAAAAACAAGATGGCGACAGTATGGCGTTTCATTAGTATCAAAAGCCACCCGCGCACAGAACAGTATCCGAAAAAAAGCACAAGATACAACATTGTTATATTTGGAGGTGTGGATGGTCAGGTGTTCTGTGCATTATGATTGGACAACGGTGTCACGAGTTCATGAATTATTTATACTCTGCCTTCGCCGTCAGAGACTGTAGGTGTTGAAAGTGACCAATGAAAGAGCGGACGCATCAGCCATTGTCTATTAAGCACACGCCTCCAAAGTCTCAAAGGTCAACTTGACGAGGGAGCAAGTTGAGCAGTTGCGAGCCCGTAGAGAGGGTCGAGCGAGCGCTCATCACAGCCCCGCGCTCGTGGTACTGCATTTGTGCACACAGATGCTTTTCCGCTCGCGGATACTGTTCTGTGCGCACTCGGGTTTTGAAACTAATTAAATGCCATACAACGGCCAAAATGCCAAACTCAAGGTTTCAAAATGTCAGTCCACAAACCAATGGGTGACGTCACGGCGACTACGTCCACTTCTTATATACAGTCTATGTTTTCAACATGTATTAAACAGGTAGAGCTTTTCTGATAAACATCATCTGGCTGCAAGAGGTGATGTAGTCTGCAGTATATTTACACCACAGTGATGACCATTTATCAGCTAAATAAAACATCTAACCGTTCCTATTAATACGGACGTTCACAAAACAGATTGAAAAACAAATAATCCGGCCAAAATGTGAAAACGAAATGTTGTTTCACATGAATCCATCATGTGAGGAGAGTGACAAATGGCTGTTGTTAGATGATGATAAATGTTGAATCATGTCAGTTGCAATTTTACTCTGGAGTGTGCATGACAATACACTGAAGACATGGCGATTTAAAAAAATTATCACCCATCATAAGGCCTTGCTTATCATGAAAATTGTGAATTGTCAAAACTCTCTCAATGTGCGTGTGTGTGCGTGCGTGCGTTCGTGCATGCGTGCGTGTGTGTCCGTGCTCAGCTGCGAGCCAACAGGGGACATTGCGGAGGTCCACTGCTGCATTAAATCCTGCTAAAACTCTCTGGTGAATTTACTTTAATTGTAGCCGAGAGGGGACCTGCAGGTGTGTGAGTGTTAGAGTTAAACTCAGCGCTGCCTCTACAGGCCGGAGGAGGGATTTTAACGACGCACCAACACCGGTTGTTTTTACACACGCCTCCATTGTGTGGATGGTTTGCAGCCTCAGGCGGGCCTGTCGGACTACAGGGGGGCTACTAACAGGCTATATACTGCATACTTCTTATTAAACATGACTTTTTATTATCGTTTTGTAAAAGGAAAATTAAAGACTCAACTGTAGTGGATGTAGTCGTACCAAGCCTCACACTGTGTTAAAACGAAGGGCAACCAAGAAGGCAGGGGAATAAAAATGATTTTTAAATTTAAAAAAAAGAAAGAAAATCAATCAGGGTAAAGTTAGAAATAAACAAATCAGCAGTCAGATCATTTATTTTCATTTATATTACTCACTCAAAATGCATCTAACATCAGACTTTTCCCAGACCTTAAAACATTTTTAGTAAAAAAAAAGCTCTCAAAGCAGGGTTACTTTAATTCACCTCAATCTACTTGTAGTGGCAGCTTGTTATAAACCGCCCTCGCCACTTCTAGCAGGATGTAAAGGGTTCTGACTCACGTAGACTACCGTTTCGCACATCCACGTGCCTTCTGCAGACGCTCACTCTCCTTGGTCAGCTTCAACGATGACGCTCGTATTGTGAGTGAAAAGTAGTTTATTCCACGAAAAATAAAAATAAACAAAAATGGATCCAACACAATGATGGACCAGTCCCGCTGGAAATAACTGAAAGACAGTCTACAATCTGTGGTCAGAGGAAATGTTGCTCCCCATCCTGCTTCACTGAAGCCTACACATTTAGGACACACCCAAATTGTCCAATAGCAGGACAGACTGAGAAGGACAAAGAGTCAAAATGGTTCAAAGCCCATTCTACAACATGACTAATAACTATAATTCTAATGCATATCAAACATTTTAAAACACAATGTGATTTTGCTATGAGAATCAAATACAAAAAACTGTAAATAATACAACAGGGCTCTGACACTACTCGTGTAGGAATGCAATTTGTTTGTTGATGCCCACTCTCACTGTACGGACTGACAGCAGTCCCATGTTTGCTAGCACATAATGACACAAGTTCCCTCTTAGACAGCCCGAAGCGATATTCACTCCATTATGGATAAATAAAAAAGACAATGTGTGTGAGAGGGATGTTGCGGTAAGTAGTCTGGTAGCGTGATGTTGCATTTAACAGGGTGATGGCACACGCTAGACACATTTCTAAACTCTTCTTTATTTCCAAACACAGTGAAATCAGTGTCTCTATTGGCCGACCTGCACATCCACACAGTCGAAGGCTGGAGATCACACCGAAACAGAAAACACATGATCGGGGAGGAGCATGGGGGACGGGGGGTCTTCTGGGGCTCCAGACCCAAATGTTTTCTCTAGGGATGCACCGATACCGAGTACCGATACGAGTACTTCTCTGTGCCAAAAGACCGTCGTTAACAGCCAGCTGGAGGGTGTGAGCGATGTCTGCAACCCATCGGACCCGTCTTGAAACACGGACCAAGGAGTCTAACGCACACGCGAGTCAGAGGGTACAAGCAAAACCCCGTGGCGCAATGAAAGTGAGGGCTGGTGCGCGCCGGCTGAGTAAAGTAAAGTGGTATCGGTGCCATTTACTGTAGAATCGCCATTTTTTCACATTAAACTCTGTGAAATTACAGTTGAGTTGGACCAAAGCACACTTGGTGATTGCTGTAAAGAGTAACGACGACGGTTTAGGTGATTTTTATTTTGCTTCTGTCCAGTTTGAATGAAGTATTTTACGACAGACGTACAGCTGATCTCAACATAAACAAATATACACGTGGATGATGGCGCAAGCTGCACGGAGAGGGGGGGCGGAGGTTTGCGCTCTCCGAGTGCCATTCTAGTATGTCACTGCTGCAATGTGTTTACACTCACTGTGTCTGGATTTTAACCCCTGACACACACACACACACACCACATGGAACATCTTTTTGGCTATTGCAAAATATTGTGTACTGCTGCGAGGCATGAATAAAAAAAGGAAGTAAATTGCAAACTGGAATAAATGTTTTTTCTTTAACAGTAGAACACTTCATGTTTACCTCCTTTCAAGTGTCACACAGCTTGTGAGAACTCAGTCCTTCACTTTTCTCTCAATTTTGATGGTCTGTGTGATTTTGTTCTTGCGGGGGAGTATTGTGTTTCTGTATGTGGTGCTCTTCTTTTTTTGTTCAGCTATGGTGACTGCCTCTGCTTTTTTATTTTTTTCCGTGGCACACACATGCAAACATTTTCTCCTTCTAACATACAAGGAGTGACATTATGACAACCTAGAGTATCTGTTTATAACACCAACAATAGTTTATGTATTTTGACACAGCAGCACGACATCTTAAAATAGTTTTTGCCCTCAGCAGTTAGTTAATGAAAAGCAACAGCGGCAACGAAACGCACACAATACGACACACACAGCTTGTCATAATCAGCAAGGAAAAAAACCAAAACACTGATTCACCGATGATCACATCTTGAAAAGGAAAATTACACGCCAGTCATTCATGTGAGCAACCCTCTTACTGTTATACCTGACAGTCCACGCGTGATATAAAATTCCAATTGATAATCCAGAGAGGGAATTCAATCTCTGCTGCCTATTTTTCTTCTCTTTTTTTTGTGAAAAACCTCATGGGAATTCTTACAACACAATAGTATTTCTTTTCTCTGTTATTTTATTGATTGATTTGATTTGCCGTGGTTCAGTAGCAGATATCACGCTCTCTGAGGTGGAATAGTGCGAGCTACATCTTTGAGTTAACTGATTATTTTCTCACCAGTAGTAGCTGCAATAACTAGCTGAGCAAGCAGAGGGCACACTGTCGATACTGGTAATCTGATGAGTGTTCCACTACATGTAATATGTTTCACACAGATACTGGAGGAGCGTCTCTGCTCTCACAGATCAGACAGGTTACATGTGTAGCCTGATTTCTATTATTCTGCCTCCCAACCGTGTTAATGCTGTGGAGCCTTGCTGATACCAGAGTAATAAATAAATAATAATCAAGTTGGGCTGCTATTTTATGTAGATAATACGTTCTGTCTTGTCGTGATGAGGATCTGCAATAAAGCACCAGGTCTGAAATTAACTTTTCTCGCTGCTTGCCACTGTGGCAAACAACAATTTCTGTTGTCTGCCACTCAGAAATTTTATCTGCCACTTTTGAAATCTCTACGCTAAATGAAGGAATAACATTTTAGATCTGATGTCATTCAATGTTTGATATATTTAACATAAAAACATTATATACACGGTAAATTACAGTGTTCGAATTACACCGTAGCTTCTGGGGGAGCCCTGTTACTCTACACAGTACTGTATTGTACTTTGTTATTGTCTTCTCTAGTGGTTATGTGCATAAAAACACAATTCAAATGATTAAGATTATTTAAATATTTGCTTTGATTAATAACATCTTGGTAAGTTGTTAGGAAGTTAAACATGTCATAATTCCCTTTTATATTACTGTGAAAACATCTCCTTCAAACAACTGGATTTATTTCTCACCAAAAACTTTATTTCACGAGATTACATTTGATAACGTTGTAATTTACCTTCACCCAATGCTCATTTTGCTGAGCAGACCGTGAACGCCTCATAATAATAACTCAATGGCACCCCGTTAACGTAAGTAGCTCCGCTATTTATCCAGTCAGGACTGTGCTGCCCACCGGCTGCTAACAGCTAACGTTACTAACTCTCATCCTGCTGATTTCAGCACGGATTTGTTGTTCACTATGTCGCATTATCAGGGAAAAATAGGATGCGTCCCCTCAGGTTTAGTAGCGCCATGCTTTTGAGCACTTTTTTTTTCTCTCCGCTGTGTCTCCGGTCCAAAACAATCTGAAACACGATACGGCGTGCGTATGCGTCATTGTGCATGCGTAACTGTCGGAAAATATTCAATAAGAGGAATCGATAGTCCCGGAGGCGTGAGATGCCAAGAAAGCGGACAAGTACTGTTCTCTATTCCCATCACTAGCGTTTTCCCTGTGTGACAAAGTGCCTGATGATTTCACCCGCCATTGCCAGGAATTTACGCACATTTGGCGGGTGGAAGGTGCTAATTTCAGACCCTGGCACCAGCTTAGAAGTCGACCCCACCTGCCTTCACTGTAAAACTGCTTCCGTCGTCACTTCTTCTATTTACTGCACCCCGAATAAACTGCAGGAAACATGACTTCCACTTCACTTCCTGAGCAGCACAACAGAAAGTCTTTTGAGAAGAACACACTCACAACACAATGCTAAGACACAAGAAGGCCAGAAATATCTAATTCAGAGAAAGATGAGAGTTTAACAGAAAACAAATCTTAACAATGAAAGATGTCTTTAAAAGTGTCCTGGTTAAAGAGGAAAGACCTGCTAGACCTAGACCTTGTACAGTAAATGGCAAAATGCTTTATAAATTGTATATCAATTGAATAATAATTGGGTAAAGTATTTATAAGTGAGAACAGAAAGAAAACAGATGTTTATAGAGTATGAAAGTTATAGATATTCATTGTTAAACACTTCCCTTACAAAAAAGAAGGTTATTCAAGTCTGCTATTAGTATACTTCTTCTAAAAGTTAAAATAAGAGAGTATGCTTTCAGATTACTTTTTATGTACTTATCAGAGATGAACTTAGCAAAATTATACTTAAGTATACTTGATTTATACCGACAAGCAGGGCTGGACTGGGACAAAAAATTGGCCCTGGCATTTTCGGGAACTCACACGACGCAAATACTGTGCACCGTTATGTATCTCCATTATGAATCTCCCAGAGAACCTGATATGGAGAGGGTAGAGGAGAGTACCGGCAGCTTGTGAGAAGCACCGGTACGCATGAAAAAGTCACGGTACACCAAGGTGTAAAATTAGTAAAATACTGCGTACCGCTACGTACCGGCCCACTTCGAGCACTGCTCATCTCTCATGACATATGTTGAGTCAGGCAGCCCATAACTGCTTACCGCAAACTCTACACTCCCTCCCTCATCTCTCTCCCTCTCCTCCTCACTGTGGCCGCCCGGCACAGAGCCCAAAGGGTGAGGTGTTTAAAGATGCGATTGGGCCAGCCCAGTGTCAATTAAGGAAAAGAAATGGGTCAATTTACCTGTTTTATGGGCTAAAGGAAAAAAAATACATACATTGGCCCAAAAGGACGTCGGCCAATCCAGCCCTGCCGACAAGTATACAGAAAAGTCCAAGTATACTTGGCTTATATTGAAAAGTATACAGAAAAGTATATTTGGCTAAGTAAGTTAACTTAAAGAAAACTTACAAGTATACCTGCAGTACGAAAAACTAAACTAGTAGTTTACTGAGAGTATTCTTTAAACTATACTTTCATAAACTAGAAAGTGGGCTACAAGTACATAACTAGTAAACTAACAGTATGCCTATAAGTTCACTTGTAGTATAGTTCATATTATAGTTGCAGTACAAAATACAACTTGGATGTAAACTAGTTGTGTACTCAAAGTTTATAGTTTATACTTAAAAGTATAGTTTTATAAACTAAAAAGAAGTATTGAAGAAGTATACTTACATGTATACTACTAGTACATTGATATTAGTATACTTATTACATAAAGTATACTTGGGATTGTTCTTGAACTATACTTAAGTTTACATCATAAAATAATGATGTAAACTTAAGTATAGTTATAATGATAGTATAATGATGAATAACTATATAGAAATAACTGATCTTCTCTCTGAAGGTCTTGTTTACTTATGTTGGTCATATAGAGGCATCAGTATTAAACTGAGACTGTTTCATAACCAGTTAAAAGTTCCTTATAGTGACTTTAATATCTTATCTGATTCATTAAACAGACAACAGGTATAATATTCAACATATTTATTCACAGTCATTATTTTTAGAAACAAATTTGCACATCATTGAGCTTACAAAAAGACTTACATGGTGAAAGTATTAAAATGTACAAAATAAATACAAAGAATATATCTTCATTATTTCCCCACAGTGCTCTTCCATGAATCATACGATACAAAACAGTGTTGCACAGGCAATGCATTGGAGTCTTCAGAACTTGCAGCACAAGCCGCAGCCCTTGTAACGGTTGCAGCAGTTGCAGCACCAGCGGCACAAGGAGAGGTGGCTCTGGCGCTTCTGCCTGATGTGATTTGGCATCTGTGCGAAAAGACAAGAGACATGAGCGGAGCGTTCATCTCCAGCATTTCATCCTCCCCCTCGTGTGGAGAGAGAGCACCGGGGCACTCCATGGGGAAAACACATCCACTTAGATTTTAATTTGCTCACGGTAATTGGCTTAATTCATTCAGTCAATTGAACATACCATCCTCGATTCCATTGACATTTCTTGATATGCCGCAACTGGAGTGTCATTGCTCCCTGCCTCCTCCAGCTCTTGCACCTGTTAATGAATTATGCACATTTAGGAGCCACATCTTAGCATCCTGACAAAACATTTATAGCTAATAAGCATCGTGAAGTGAGTTTAAGTCAAATTCTTACCCCGGTGAATGGGACGGCAGAGCTCTCCAGAATGCAAATAAAGGCGAGCACGAGTGTCACTGCAACTGCAATGCTGAATGCCTTCATATTTAATGGTTCAGTTATTAAATCCTTTTGAAGATCAGAGTTGATAGGTCTTCTTTCTCATGGGTGTCAGGCCACCGAAGAGCGCCACAATATCTTCGATGTGTTCTTCAGCTCCAGTGATGGATGGTGATTGTCTGGGCAAGTGGATTTCTTCAGATCCTTAGGTGACCCTTGTCAGCTCTTTGGAGTCCTTCCTCTGTCTGATGGTTGAGTATGCAGAGCAGTCTGGTATTTATACACACTAGGGGCTCGGTGTTGCTTCATCGCTCCGGGAGGCCCGGCCCTTTCCTGGCAGCAGTTACCTAACTCCACTGGGGAAGTTTTGACCTCCTCCTTTTCCTCTCCGTAGTGCTGCAACACTGGGGGAGAGGGTGTGTGTGTGTGTGTGGGGGGGGGGTCTGATCTATTTTTGATTATGAGCCCCACTGTCTGTTCAGCAATATCAAATCAACTATGAACTTTTAAATTAAATCACTTTCCGCACACAGAACACATAATTCCACACATGAACAGCTTGTTCATGCTGGTGGAGACCATCATCTTTTACAATATATGTATTCTCTATTGACGCAGCTCTAAAACTGTGACTTTTATTCCTGGAACAAACTGGAAAGAGACGCTGGAGATTCCCACAGCAGAAAAAAAAGGCCAAGACTGCATGGGTCAGTGTACCACACGGCTGACTGAGCCGCACTCGTTTTCGACCCAGGAAATCCTTCACTAAGGAGAGGCAGCCACTTTGGAATATCCATTGCTCAGTCTAAAGGATGTAATTACAACCTCTCAAATGGAATAATTAGCCCCTCATTTTCAACACATTCAGGTTTTTTTTGCATAATACACAGGAACCTGCAGTTGAACCAAATTAAATCCCTTTTGAGAGCAGTGGAATAGTAGCCAGGATTAAAATCCTCTATTTGAGAGTCAAGGTGTTTCAATGTGCGTTAGTTAAAGATGAATAGAATGTGATCTGAGGAGGTTTATTATGTGTGGACAGCGATGGGTTGCATGGCTCCAGGTCGCTTTTACCACACAATAAAAAAACAAATATCATGACTTTATGTGCGACCCAATCTATCGTTGGTCTCTGCAGTTCAATATGCCTTGAATAAATAACACACGAAATGACAAAGGGCAGCTTTTGTTTCATTAAAACACCGTTAGTAGTTTCCCGGCACACAGCATGTTAATTATGTGTGAGTTTAATGACACTGACATAATAATAACAACCCAACAAATGAAATAGAAAAACCACAACCCTTAAAAATTGTCGGAATAATTTCTCCCCTTATCACCGACGCGGCGATAAAACCCTTAAGATTAATTAGCCTGTCAGGGCAAGAGAACTATTCCACAACAGCATCAGGCTGTGAATAAATACAAAAATCAATAAAATGAAATAGCAAAAAAATAAAGGTGCAAACTGATAAACAGTGTTCTGCGCGTGCTGATAAAATCAGGGGCCACTTGAATTCTCATTACACCTTCAAAGTCTCTCCAAATTGCCCCGTGCTGACTCAATTAGTGGAACAACATGTGGCGGGAACCCTGCGTCAGTCTGTCTCGTTCACTGATAACCCTGCTGGCCCGCCTGCTTGCTTTGGGTGACCACAACATCAGTGTCAACAAATAGAACCATGAATGGCTCCACATCTGTTGGAATCCACCCATGTTCATCTCACATGAAGAGAGAACGTCACATTATCTTTATGATTAATATTTTTTGTGTGTGTTTTCTGTGTGACTGAGGGACAGAAATGGGCTCCAATCCACCACTTGAACGAGCACATCATGTCCACTCACGGTGAACACATGTCATTTTGTTTGCCGTGCTTCACTAGGCGTGACTCAGCTCATGGGAAATCTGATTATAACACCGTTTGACTGTAGCACAATAAAAAAATATGCGAGCATATGAAAGAAGAAGAAAAGAGACGTTCACAAACAGTTAAAAAAGAGCTTTTAGATTTTGGGTTTTCCAAGCGTGCGTGGTTTGGCCTGTGTTTTCCTGTGCGTCCTATCAGCCACTGAGGCTATCAGTAGGAATCTTCTGGCCAAACAAAGACAGGCACCAGCACGGCGGACAGATTCACCTCAGCAGGCGCCACTCCACCTTTTCCTCCCGGTCGAGGGCATTGCCCCCGTCTGTCCCTGTTGCATCATCGTCCTCTGCTCCTGCCCCCGTCCATTTCACACACCCCCCTCCGTCCTTCCCTACCTGCTTTATATGGAGCTGCAAGACACTCCACAGATTCAACTCATCTTCTGTCAGCTTGTCGGATATACCCCCCCGCACACAACACTCCTCAACCCCAAAACACAGTCGCCCCGAGTGTTTACGTCTTTCCTCAAAATTAGGACACGGAACAACCAGTCTTGGTAAAACATGAACACGTCAATGTGTAAATAAACATGGGAACTTTTAATAGCTATGGCCTCTGATGAGGTATACTGCTCCTGACTGTCACAGCGTTGGACAAATGCAGTGTCACTGGTCTGACTCAGGCGGCAGTGTGGAGCTCAGGTTGATGATGGTTGACTGTGGGGAATTCCCCGGTTTGGGTGGAATCAGAAGAGTGTCACAATATATTACTGGAATTTCCAACGGTGTCAATCTTAATGTCTTTCAAGAATAAGCCTAAATTCCCCTAAAAAATAATCCTAAAAAGTAGATTAAACCATATTCATCATAACAATAATGTTGCTCAAAGTGCTTTAAAATAAAGAGTCAAGAAAAACACAAACAATAAATTGTGAGATTCTGGCATTTATATTTAACACAATTAATAGATCATATTTTTCAGCAGTTTATATTTACTTATTTGCACTGTGGTTATTTGTTATATATTGCACGTCTTAATGCAAATATTTGTACATATTTCTTATTTCTTATATTCTCATTTTGTCTTTTTTTTCTTTAAAATATTTCAACTTTATTCTCAACATTTCTTTTTTTGTTTTGTTTTTTAACAGGCTACTCTATCAAAAAGTAAGCACAACTACAAGCCAAGTTTACCTTTCTGTAGGCCTATAAGGCAAGAAGACTTAATTATACTTTCTTAAGTATATCTCGATCAAAAGATTACAAAAGTACTTGGCTCATACTGACAAGTATACAGAAAAGTATATTTGGCTTATAGACCCATTTGTACTTAATCATTTTTTTTTATTCATTTGTTTATTACTTTTTAAGTTAAAGTGCAATACAAGTGGGCAAAGTGAAAACAAATAGTGCATTACAAGCAACCTACAAATAGAGCAGTACAAGTGATCGACATGGATCAATAAAGTGTCTCTGATTGTGAAGGCGCTGACCGTGAACTCTATATTCCTAGTTCAAGTCAGAGAAGGCATACAAAATATCCCCAAAACACAGTAAACAGAGAAAAGAAACCAGGAAAATATCACACAGCAAAATACTACTACAGTATTCCAACCAAAAAGAAAATGGGGAAAAAGCTTGAACCAGTTGGGAAAATTAACAAAGATTGGAAAAAATCCATTCAGAGGTTTTTCATCCAATCAAAGTAAAACAAAGGGAGGGAGGTTGGCTGCTGCCAGAGTGATACTGTGAGCTCTTTCTTTTAGTTTTGGTCAGATGGCATAAAGCATAAATTAACTCACCATGGCAATGTTTCAGGGTGGAATTGTTCATTCTCTTGATGTCTGATTTCAAGCTGAAATAAGAGTCTAAATGCACCTTTTGCAGCGGAGTAATGCATCGTCATGTCAATGTAAAACCACACGTGGAGTTGAGAGGCTTTGCTCATATATATAACGTCGAGTCTGTCGAGTGTTTTTTTGTTTCATTTTTATCTGTTTTCAACGATGTTTTACTGCCTGAAAAGTTGTTAAACCATGATGATATTTTGTTTAGTGTTAATCTTGTTGAACAGGGCATCAACCATTTCATGTACTGAACAGGCCTCACTGAGTGAATTAAATGCATCTAGAATCCAAATATGAACAGTCTCTGACATTCCTGGTCGTAATTAGAAAATCTTTAAAATATATAAATATTAGGGTTGTGAATCCCTTAAAATATTTAATCACGATTAATCGCATGATTGTCCATAATTAATCGTGATTAATCGCAAATTATTCACACATTTCTTATCCGTTCAAAATGTACCTTAAAGGGAGATTTCGATCAACATGGTAGTGGGCAAATATGTTGCTCTCTGCAAATGTATGTTTATATTTATTATTAGAAATCAATTAACAACACAAAACAATGGCAGATATTGATCCAGAAACCCTCACAGGTACTGCATTTAGCATAAAACATATGCTCCAATCATAACATGTCAAACTGCAGCCCAACAGGCAACAACAGCTGTCAGTGTGTCAGTGTGCTGACTTGACCATGACTTGCCCCAAACTGCATGTGATTATCATAAAGTGGGCATGCCTGTAAAGGGGAGACTCGTGGGTACCCATAGAACCCATTTACATTCACACATCTGGAGGTCAGAGGTCAAGGGACCCCTTTGGACATGGCTATGACACTTTTTCCTCGCAAAATTTAGCGTTATTTATCCTCCTTCGTGACTTTCTAGTTTCATCTGATGCCAGTATCTTCAACATGGCTGCCAGGTCACAAACTTTCTCATTTTACAGCTAAACCGTGCACTACAAGATGATTCTGAGAACATTTGAGGAGAGAAATAGACATTAACGTAACAGAATATTGATTCATATTTGATCAGCGCTGCCTAGTTTGACCGTTTGGTCGGAGTTTGTGAGTGATTGACAGCTGCTCATAGACAGCAGATGGGCAGCAGACCTCAGATCAGATCAGCTCTTACTGCTCGTTTTCCTCCGGTCTGTGAAATCTTGCAGATGCCGTTAGGAGCACCGGAGGACACAGAGGCACATATTTTTTTTCAGGTTACCTGTTTCATGTATATGTCACGATATAGCGACCGTTTTTATAAAAATAACTTTTTTTAATCAGATTTGCTCCAATCTCGCCTACTGATGCTTTACCTGCGTGCTCCCAAACTTTAAGTCAAACATGTCTTTCAACAAATGCAAGCAAGAATTAGTTTTTGTCAGTCGGATCAAAATACTGTAGAATCCGAAACCATGGCTGCTCAAAACAAAACTAAACCCTGAGCTCATTGCTCTGCCTCGTCTCTTGACGGCAGCAGAATACCTTTGTGCTGATACTACTATTACGAGCGAGACAGATGCTGTGTAGTTATTAATGTCGGCCCAAGGAAGATGAGAGTCGGTGTGGTGTACAAGGTATGAGGAGCATTGTATGTCAGATGGAATAAGACTCTTTCTGTCAGCCTTTTTTTTTTTTCTTCGACAAACAACCACCTCGGAGAGAGGGAATGTGAAGCAGGCGGTGGACAATACGTGCTCCTGGCAGAGAGCTCCTGTAGCTCCAAAAAGCACAAAGGAAAGACAAGCCTGCAGGACATGAAACTGTTGGCCAGCGAGGGTTCAATGAAAATCAGTCAACCATGTGCTTTGGTGCCTAAACACAAATTAAAAAAAGGTATTTTCCAGTTCACATAAAGGCTTTTCCAGCAGGTGGCTTCGTCCCACCCTCCAGGCAAACGTGGAAACAGATACTGACCAGACACGAGCCACTGTTTTCAAATCCATTAAATATAATTTCAAGTGGAGATGCTTTCCTCTTCCAATTAATACATCAAATCATTGTAAGTGAATTATCTGCACGAGAGGTACAAGTGACATTCCCCGGCACTTGCATCATATATTGCATTTGTTAGAGAAGAAAAAGTCGTTTCAGATTTCTTTTCCAAACCGACTTCATTTCAACTCTGCGTGCTTCTCTTCAGCGAGCTTTCGGGGTGAAAGAGGCAGACAGACAGACAGAGTATATGTCCCAATCAGAGAGGTACGCGTTATCAGAGATCAGCCACTTCAAACAGAGACAGGAACACACAGACGCCTGCCTGGCTAGCTGTGTGTGTTTGAATGGCAGCTGACAAGCCTGGAGACACTGGAGGGGGCCGGTAAAGACAGAGCCGAGGCACATTTAACACGCAGTGTTAAAGCCTAATGAATACTGATAGATAATGAGTCTGTAAGTTATAAATAGTCTCACTGTTTGGGTGCTGCACCCCAGTCTGCACTTCACAAGATTATCCAAATCACGGCTGCTCCCTCTTTAAGAGCAGCAGAGTGATGACCTGCAAAGTCAAATTAAATCTCACTGATGCGACTTTTATCCATTATTGATCGTCCTCACCCGAGGTGCCCTCTGTGGGTTCTAACTACTCACTGGTTTCAGTTTTACCAGTGTCGATCAATCATTTGGCTGAACTAAAGAGAACACAGAGAGTGAAGACTTTCTCCAAGGAAGCACAATCCTCCAGATTTAAATGCATCATGTTTCTGTATGGGTTTAGATCCCCGGAGTACAGTAGACGTGTAAAGCTATCTACATTTGGTGAAGTATGGCAGCTAATGTCAAATAAGCCACATAGAAAATTACTAGGCTCATCTTAAAGAAACAGTTTGGGACATTGTGGGGGAATGGTTTATAATATTCAGAACTATATTTTCATTAGTGTATAATCACCTGAAACTAAGACTTGTTGTGTTTTCGTTAGCTTAGAACGAGCCCTTCATATCTACATAGGCAGCAGGTCCTCTTCGCGGAGTCCACCTTGTTGCACCGCCACGTTTCTACAGAACGGACAAACCAAACACTGGCTCTAGAGAGAGCCTTACGCGTCTTTTACATTACCTGAAGGCCACCGTAGTTCTCCGACACGCTGCCGCCATCTGACTTCCTGTTGCTCCTAAAGTAGTGTTATTATGGTACGGATGGCCTCCGAGCGAGGTGAACGGCGTTAACAGGGTTTTGCACTCGAGGGTTCACGTTGCCACAGTCTCACAGAGTGAGCGGAGGGGTACTCAGTTGGTTGCAACCACGCCACTAGATGGCGCCAAATCCTACACATCCTACCTCTCAATCAGTTTCTAACTATGAGGGAATGGAGTCCTACATGAACGCAATTTTTTTTTTGCCAAAGTTAGAACAGTTTTGGATGTTTTTGACAAACGTCTGTGTTTGTGTTTTCATCTGTGTTCTTCTCCATTGGAAAACAGTGATGTCACGAACACCCACCAATCAGGATTAAGCATTATTTGAATAAAAACATTGTTATGGCACCGTCACACATGTGCAAAATGAACACACGCCACCTGTTCACTCACAATCTCTGCAAGCGAAAAAACATTTGCTTCCGTTTGCAAAGCCAATTCACATCTTCGGATTTGCGTGGAGTTCAACTTTGGTTGATGTTGGTCATGTGTGACCGTTCCTTTAATCAAATCTGGTCCAACCACAGAGTCTTGTTGAAGCAGATTAGAGTTCTTAATGAACAATAACTAGGTAGGTTTTTTCCCCCCCAAACTTTAATTTTGATTGTTGCAAATTTAATCAGAAATATTTAAGGATATAGAGAAATGCCTACAAATTTGAAACCAAGTTTTCAGGGGCTTTAATATTTCATGTACCAAATTTAGTAAAGATTGAATGAAATGTGTAGCGGAGTTGAAAGAAAAAAAATAATAAACATGGCAGATAATTTGTTTAGGTGGAACCGGTGAGGACTATATAGATTTCGTCTAAAACGGAGAAACACAAATTTCGCTTTTTCATACCACAGTTCAGGAGTTGTGAGTCAAAATGTTAAAGGGACGGTATGTAAGTTTTTACAAGTATAAACCTGTTTTGATCCTTTTATGTGTTAACAGGCTGGAACTTAACCTAAAGAATTAGACCTTTCACAACTTTCTGGGTTTCCTCTATCAGCCTCTAGATCGCTTTTAATGGGAAGAACGGGGGACATTTTTAGCTTTTAATTTCAGCTCCTCTTACAGGGCTAACAGTGTGCAACGATAGCTAACGTTCGGTTAGAAATGGAGTCCGCTAAGGCCAACAAACAACCAGCCTCCACCACAACTCAGCCTCCACCACAAACTCCACAGATATAGGTGTAAAAACTTACATACAGTCCCTTTAAGTGGAATTTCCCTCAAATCTATTATTATACGATATCCTGCTAACTAAGAGATGGACAAACACATGAGCAACTACAAACCAACCTGATAGAAGTAATACATGATACTGATGTTTGTAGAGGGTAGAGCAGGTTGTCCACCAATCGGAAGGTCGGTGGTTCGATTCCCGGCTGCTCCGGGTCACATGTCGATGTGTCCTTGAGCAAGACACTTAACCCCAAAAAATTGCTCCCGAAGGCAGAGCCATCGGTGTGTGAATGAGTATTTAGATTAGATCCTGATGGGTAAAGTTGGCACCTTAGTAGCCTCTGCCATCAGTGTATGAATGTGTGTGTGAATGGGTGAATGCTGACATGTAGTGTAAAGCGCTTTGAGTGGTCAGAAGACTAGAAAAGCGCTATATAAATGCAAGACCATTTGTTTATGTCCAAGACCTGCAGAAGGACAATGAGCCACAACCAAAGTCAATAAAGGTTATTAGCCAGTGAAAGTTTTATTTTCCACCATTTTACTTAGAAAAGATGTCTTAAAATCTAACCTGAGAACAGTGAGGCTGCTACAGAGAGAAAAGGAGTCTTTTTTTCTTTCTTTTGCCATTTCAAAAAAAGAAACGAGAGAGAGAGAAAAAAAAAAAAAAAAAAAGAATTAGCCACGAGTGACCTTTCATTTGTGAACATCCGTCTTCCAAAGCATTATTCATGTCGTCATGTTCACATCCTCTGCTCCCACCAAGGTGTAAAAAGAAATTCTACTGCAAAACATCTATCGCTCAACTTTGGCTAGGAGTCTCGTTTGATGGATCAGACACTTGCACTATCCATATCAGGCTTGAATCTAGCAGCAGTGGCAGAACAGCACTTCCAAAGCACGAGCTGTTAACTTGCAGAGTCTGAGATATTAAAATGTGATAGTCTGCCTGATTTCGCCAGGGGTCTGAGTGTTGGTTTTGCTTTGCTGGATCCTGAGCTGTTGACACAGGGAGAAGCTCTAATAAGTGGCTCCGAAGCTTGATATCTCTCTCTTCCACTTTCGCTCACATCGCCCAAAGCGGAACAAAAACACATCATGTATATTCATTCACAAAATCATCAACAATGTTAATATTGGCTTCTGCTGTTTGTACAACCAATTGCAGTTTACTTATTGTTCGCCTGAGTGGGTGGAGAGATATGTGAGCTCATTTCCAAGTTTCCCCACTTTCAAACTATTCCTTCATGTCGTGGAGAACGAGTTGTGCTCGACTAAGAAGTGCAACACAGAATTTCTGTGTACTCCTTTTTCCATAGTGAGCAGAGAGTCTTTGAGTGCCGCTCTCCAGGGTGCCCCCCCCACCCCCCTCCTCTCCTTGTGCGTTGAGCTGCATTTGAAGTGTTGCAATACCAAAATAGAGCAAACAGCTTGAAATGAAACATGTGGGGATTATTCTTACACGTATTGAGACACCGGTAAATCACACATGAACAAAAGATGAAGAAAAAAAAAAGCCCACAGTATCTATATATAGTTTGGCAAAAGTTTGAATTTGCACCGCATCGCTCTCCAGCCCACAACCCAGCCAGCGCGCCGGGGTTGCTAATCGTCTACATGTTCCACACTTTGTAATTAAACAGCATTTAAACAGTTGGATCTTTGATTTTGTTGACTTTTGAGTTATTTTTCTGGTTAAGCAAAATGCCCAACAATTCAAGTATACCACTTTTTTCTTTTCAAATCAAGTCCCAAGATTACACACACTTCATGGTAATTACTATGACAAAGGGCCAGTGTGAACTTAATGAGCTATTGATTGTTTACTCCCAGAGATAATCTGCTCTAACATTCTGTAACATCTGTATTAAAAACACGAGAAGTTTTATTTACATAAATCAGCCCGGAAGCATGGGGCCAGCACAGCTCCTTGTTTGTCTTTGGATCTAGGTAAGCTTCGTGTGTGTCGCACTATTTCTGTCTGTACAATCACAATGTTTTGCATACTTTGATGTTTTCTCACTTAAAATTCAATCTTGTTTCTCTCGGGGGGGCGGGTGGGGGAAGAGCTTCAATGTAACTGGTCTCCGTCAAGGCTTCTGTCAGCAAGCGGACTAATAAATTAAAGCAGCTAAAAACAACATCTTAATACAGAACTCAAAAACACAAACAGAATAAAAGCATGAACTAAAAATCAATAATTTGGGGGGAAACACACCGATGGGACGAAATTAAACGACACACATCATAGTCCATGAGTGAGGCTATATAAATACAAAACAAGGGAGGATTTCAGCAGAGGTTCTCTTTCATAGCTCGTGAAGCACTCTGATGGTGGTGAGTGGCCCCATTTCTACTGAGCCGTAACGGGTGGTTATCTCAATAGGATTGGAACAGTCAAGTACAGCCAACAATTGGCCGGTGAAGGGTTCGCGACCTGGTAACCCAGGGAAGGATGCATTCGCTAAAAAGAAAGTGATTCTTCACAAGTCTTATTTTTTTTTCCTCCGTCATCTCGCCCGTGTCGGTTGTGTGTGTCTGAGTGGTGGTGCCCCTCCTCCGTTTCACTGCGGCGGCGTCTCTCCAACCATCTCGATGCCGTGCTGCTGGAGTTGCGCTCGGAGCAAAGCGTTCTCATTCTTCAGCTCTTCAATCTTAAGAACAACGAGAGGAAATAAAAAAAAAAATCTCATTATCAACATCTCCATCCCCGTGACAGCTAAATATAGCTCCAAGTTTACAGACCAAACTTTTTCCGTTTGAAGACTTGAGAGTGCCGGCTGGGTGTAATGTACACACTGGGCTATTCAATCCCTGGGATTAAAGAGTAGTATGTGCAGCCCTTTTCAAAGACACACCTGTCCACAACCAACTGGATTATCAAATCTTGAGGTATGTCATCTCCGCTACATTTCCCTTGGGTGAATCCCGACTCCTCTGCCTCCCCACCGGGGGACCGAGGAAAGGATATTGAGCTTTGAGCATCAGAATGAGAGTATATTGCCGAGAGCCTCGCAGGCCTGGGATTCAACGGGGAGACGTGGCAACCTCAGAGCTGCAAGATTTCACAATACTTTGAGTGCATTAGCATGCAGTTAGTTCTCACACAACCCCTGTGTATACTATTCCCACAGTCTCTCTCAAAGCGCGGGTTTCAGGTAACACTTCTCATTATATAAGCGCAAACTCTTTTGATCCCTTTTTGTCAGGCTGTGATGATCAGCTACACAGGATGGAGTCTCGGGGGGTTTGTTTTGGAGAAATGAAGATGCATATGGGGGCTAGGTGGATTTCATGCTTCTGAGACTCAAGTGAAAGGATGCTGCAATGCACTCCAAAGCAAACTAATCTATTCAATGCTGTGGCAATCTTCACAGACACATATGCAGCCCACTATGGCTGCCTTATTATGTGCGACTCTATTTATCTGCTACACCCGACCACCTCAAAGGAAGACTTAGACATCATCATTCATAGACCTTCTTTATTGAATTCCTGGAAACTTCACTTGATGCCAGTATTGGCAGGATGGAGCGGTGATTCTCAGAGTGAGTCCGTGAAAAGTTTTCAGATTCATTCATTTAAATTATCATGACTTTTTTTTTTTTTTTTTACAAAAGGCTTTTTAGTTCAACAAATATTTAGTTTTTTTTAAATCTATAATAGCTCATAAATTACATTCTAATCTAACAAACGTACAACTCTTAGAATCTGCACCCCTTACACCTGGCATTAAAATGTGGCTCGTATCCAGATTGTATCTGAATATGATTTAACCTGATTACAATTCAACCTGATATTAATATTAGAGCTGTCAAAGTTAACACAAAATCGTTTGAACGCCAGTAATTACTTTAACGTATTAACGCAATCGATCTTTCGGAGGTTGTAGCAGGTTAAATATTAAAGCTAGAGTGAAGATACTGGCATCATATGAAACTTGACAACCTAAGGAACACATTGGTACCAAGCATGTCATACTAGCTTGTCGCGAAGGAGGCTACATTTTGGCGAGGCATGGCCATTTTCAAAGGGGTACCTTGACCTCTGACCTCCAGATATGTGAATGTAAATGGGTTCTATGGGTACCCACGAGTCTCCCCTTTACAGACATGCCCACTTTATGATAATCACATGCAGTTTGGGGCAAGTCATAGTCAAGTCAGCACACTGACACACTGACAGCTGTTGTTGCCTGTTGGGCTGCAGTTTGCCATGTTATGATTGGAGCATATTGTTTTATGCTAAATGCAGTACCTGTGAGGGTTTCTGGACAATATCTGTCATTGTTTTGTGTTGTTCATTGAATTCCAATAATAAATATTAAATATTTGAATCAATTGACAGCCTTAATGTGTGTATCCTGTGTCCACATTGAGACCCGATTGAGATCCGCACGGACGCATCAGCCTCAAAACGCCGCTGTTTAAAGGGGAGAGGGCCCGTAAACGTGACTTTGAGGTACGACTACACTTGCACACACAGAGGGATGGTAGATGAGATGCTGAGCGCAGACAGAATGGTGGCGGTGATCTTTCTGGTCACGGCGGTCCGGTGACCGGAGGAGCGCGCTGCACACACGGTCGAATCTTTGAATATTTGCTGTTGATTGATACCGAAGCTCCAGAGCCCAAAAAATTGGTACTCAGGACAGCTCTAGCATACTGTATTTCCGCCCAAGTAGTTGTTGTATGTGAAAACGTAATTGCATTTACACTGCCGATCGATCACAATCCGTCCTGAACTTTCATGTGGCTAAGCGCTATCCGATTGCAATCCGATCACCCAAAACACAATTCAATGCCAGGTGTAAAGGGGGTCTATGTTTAACACATGTCTAATATTGTGCCAATACATTTCTCTTGTGTTGTTTTTTCACATAACTAAGACTATAAAAGTGTAAAAAATAGGCTAAGTCAAATTATTCCAAGGAAACATGAGGGGGTTTCCAGAAAATATTCTCTATCTTGTAGGGTGTCCTTGGCTGAAAATAAATTGCGAGCCTCTGGGCTAGAGCATTAACTGATATTCATACCTGCTGCCTGCACAACTCATTGTCCACTTGTATCCTCTCCACTTCCTTCAGACTCTCCTGCAGTCGCTGGTTGCTTGACCTCAACTCTCGGATGTAGTCACAAGCTTTAGACAGGATGCCTCCTTTGCTCTGCAAGGACAGAGATGATTGCTGCTGACCCTTTAGAGGAGACATATCACGCTCATTTTTAGATTCATACTTGTATTTGGGATTTTGCACTACAACATGTTTACATACTTTAATGTTCAAAACACACATCATTTTCCACATACTGTCTGTCTGAATATACCATAGGCTGTATATAAAGATGGACGACGCGTCTCCACTTCCTCCCACTGTACAGAACTGAAGCCAAAATATCCCGGATATGGACGTTGCCATCTTGAGATTTTGATGTAATTTGGAGTCAGATTCTGTGCAGCAGTGGAGCCGCGGCATTGAGGTCCCGCCCACACACCCGCCCAAACCAATCGCGGGCCGAGCACGGCCGCAGCTTTTTAGCGAGAGAGAATCACAGCTGTCTCACCCCCTTTTTATAGCATCAAATAACTAATCAAAACCAAACTTATCAGAAAAATGAACACTTGAACAAACATCAGCGTGATAAGAACCACCTTAAATGACAGAAACAATCTTTGGGAAAAATGTATTTGACGTGTACTTTGACTTTTTAGTTTGGCCCATGTCCCATCCGCTAACGTGGAGGGGGCGGGGTTTATGACCTATACTGCAGCCAGCCACCAGGGGGCGATCGAGATATTTTGGCTTCACTTTTGGGGAGCTGTCATGTCGTCCATCTTTATATACACTCTATGGAACATACTTGTATTCACCCTCTGTCCCAAAACGCTCCGTTTTAGCGCCCGGGTCTTTCAGCCCCCCTCCCGAAAAAGCCCAGTCTGCTTTAATTGGCTTGAGAGAAAAATATGGTGCATCTTTGCAAAGATAGTTCTCAAGCTGTGGGCAATATATTCTAATTAGCCTGTTGTGACATACGAAGGGGAGCCTAATCTGAATTGCTTGTTGAATCACATGTTTTCCGATCTAGACAGCCCACAAAAAATTGACTGGGTTGTCTTATTCCACAGTTTAAAACGGAAACGTCAGTGAGAAGTTAGCAGCAGTGCAGAGTGAAGTGAGACTTACCGCTCCAGTTTTGGTGCTGTCCATATTGCAGTCTGGGATGATCTTGGAAAGCGTGACAATCCAGTTGTTGATCTTGTCTCTTCGTCGTCTTTCAACTGATGGAATATTAAATAGAAAACAAGTTAAAAAAATTAATATATATATATAAATAAAAGCAGCATTTTTTTGTATTAATTATTTTAGATTGAGGGATGAGAGGTAAAGAATCAGATTTTAATTTCCTACATCTTGTCATTTCAATGGTGCCAAATGCTGCCTGACTTTGACAGCTCAACAGCATCCTCTAGTGGCCGGTCCAGAAACATAATCTTCTTATCTAGTCTTAATAGATTATCTTGAGAGGGCTTGGTGATTTTCTTTCAACAGAAATGCTCCAGTTAGGCACCCCACTGCATTGTGTGGCACCGTCTGATGAAATCAAAAGCCACAATCACGGCTAATTACCCACCTTCATTATGTTGCGCTCTTCTCCTTTCATCTCTCGGTGTTCGCGGTCCATCCATTTTCCTGCAGACAGACAGGAAATAAAAACACTTTTCACACGCTACAATATGTCCCATCTCTGGCTTACAAAGTCCAATCCAATCCCCCAAATTCACCTAATCCTGCGCCTATTAAACTATTCTTCCCCGTTATCTTTAAATTCAAGCCTTTTGTAATCACGGCCCTCGCCTCTACCGGCGTGCTATTTAAAAAGCGAGCCTCTGAAGTTGTGTCGTGCCTTTTGGTAGAAACACCGAGAGATGCACGGCCATATGAGGCCACATATGCAGCCCAATGTCCCGAAGCTGCTTTGACTGGAACACTGAGACCGTCCAGCCTTCTTATTCTTCGCTGTCCTCTTTCCAGGTGTGGCCTGAAGGGAGCTCTCTCCTTTATTATGCTGTAAAATTACAACACTGCAAAAAAAACAGATGCTGTCTATTGGAGTCTGGGCTTACGGCTAATGACACAACCGTCTCTTGTCTGCGTCCTCCCTTAGGTATTCTGTTAATTAAGTCCCTGAGACGTGACGGGGAGACTTATCCAACCGCCCACCACAGCATGAGCAGGCCAATAACACGCTCATATAATCATATGTCAATTAATACTTCCCTTACCATATTTATAATGAATCAACAACCATGCAAAAGAGCAGAAAAACGATTTCTTTGCTCAATAACGTAACTATTGTTTACTGGCTGCATCCTTCTTGTCCCTCTACGACACATCTTTATTCTACAGCAGTGAATTTGTGACCCATCAACACAACTCGACAGCCGATATCTCCGTTTGAGATAGTCAGCCAAGCCAAACTGCAGTCTCTCTTGTATCTCAACGCATCTTAATGGGATTTCAGCTGTATAATGGATTCAGTCCAACAGTACTCTTAGGCAGAATGTAAAAAAAGAAAAATGTGGATGACTGTATGAATAACTAAATGTACAGGCCTAGAGCAACGTCTCCCCCCCTTTCACAAATTATAGAGACACACCTCATCTGAGTGCTCCTGAGAATTATTGTTGCCAGAGAAATCCAGAAAATGAGCAGTACACAAATGCGCTGCTCAAGTGCTTTATCCATATAATTTGTTTAGTCTGGTATCGATCCTCAAAAGAGAAATGCAATCGGCACTCATTCTGCCCTCCCCTATCATTAGGCTGCAGTGTTAAAGCAAGCCGGGGCCGGGGCAACGAGTCAGTCGACACTGAGATACAAGGGACTGCAGCTTGGGCTTGATATTCTCTCAACGGATGAATATGAACAACCGTTAATCGCTTCCGTACAAACAATTATGTAGAAGAGACATGGTGAAATTTAGGGCAGTAACTAACGATTATTTTCATTGTCAATTCATCTGTTGATTATTTTCTCGATTAATCGATTAGTTGTGTGGTCTATAAAATATCAGGAAACGTCGATCGGTGTTTCCCAAAGCTCAAGATTACGTCCTCAAATGTCTTGATATTCAGTTTACTGTCATAGAGGAGCAAAGAAACCAGAAAATATTCACATTTAAGAAGCTGGAATCAGAGAATGTTTACTTTTTTGCCTTAAAAAATTACTCAAATTAATCAAGTATCAAAATATTGGCGATTAATTTAATCAGGGCTGACCCGAATGCTTTGATGCTTCGAAGCTTCGACTGTTGCCATGGTAATCGACCTCCAAATCAGTATTCTTGTTTTTGTTTTTTTATTATAAGTATGTAATAATAAAGTCTAAATCCCCAAATAGCCCATGAAATAAGGAATAATCCCACAACATTATTCACTATTAATATTCAACATTAATTATTATTAGTTATTCTCAGACGGATATCGCTGTTTGTTACGTATAGAGGTGCGTGTGTGTACAGTAGTGCGTCAGCGGCACTGTCTCGAAGCTTCGAATATCTCTAACCGAAGCTTCGAAGCCCAAAAAAATGATATTCGGGACAGCCATAAATTTAATAGTTGACAACTAATCGATTAATCGTTGCAGCTCTTGTGAAACTGACAACACCTGGCTTCATTTGTTCCAGTATTCCTGCCACTGAGTTTTCATGAGCTCATAAGAAAAACCTCAAAATGCTGTCCCTAACTTCTTCCAAACTAGGCTAAATGAGAACAAAACTCAAACAACAGAGGACACTTTGAAAATGATACTAAAATAACAGAGTGGAACGAGCCATTTGTTTCCAGATGGAGAACAATGACCTAATTTGTTAAGTCCTAATGGAGAAACAAGTTTGCCACAAGCACAACTAACAACAATGGATCGGGGTCAGCACGGAAGAAACGCTACATCTGTGTCTCACACATCAAGAGCAGGGAGAATCACCGGGGACTTATGGGAGGCGAGGGGAGGGGAGGAGGGCAGAGGTTTGTGTGCTTCTTCGCTCTTTTCTTGTGATCTAATTTGATTGATTCATTTGCTGTAAAAAAAGAAAGGTGTGAGAGAAATGTGGAAACTGTCCTCACCAGTTTAAACCTTCATGCTGCAGCAGCTCGTTTTCATCTCTGCGAACGGCAGATAGGGTGGGAAATTTTCATTCACTTTACTCACATGTCAATGTCACTGTTCATTAGTTTACACCTAAATATAACTCTGAGGCTTCGTGTCAACAATCATAAATTATTCATGTTAGAGGAAATAAATAGAAACAAACATATTGCAGGTAGGCATTGTGAGAGATGAAAAAAAAACAGTTCACTTTGTATTTCAACACACTGGCGACGCGGAACGCGCGCCGCAACAAAGCTCGTTCGTTACTCTTGACTGGAAAGCGGCCTGTTGTACGCTGTGAATATCAAGCAACATCAAAGGCGACAGAGCTGCTGCCAAATTGAAGGCGGATCTACAACTCCCCGTAACGCGGCCCACAACAAAGGAGCATGAATCTTTGAGAAATCTGAAGTTCTTGAAAATCACAGACGCAGTCGACATCCTTGTCAAACCATATACTGTTTTACCCAAACTGACGAAAGGCAGAGACAGTTAATAGTGTCTCGTGTTTCTTTTAAATAGCCATCCTGAAGAGGGGATGAAACAGGAGCTTATGTGCTACTTAAAACAACCAGAGTTAAAGCTGCAGTAGGCAGAAAGTTGTGGGCATCATTGGGCAAAAATGTCCATAATAACCTTTCAGCATATTGTAATTCAAGTGTTCTGAGAGAAAAACAAGACTTCTGCTCCTCCTCATGGCTGTTTTCAGGCTTTAGAACATCTAGCCTGTGACGGGAGACTTTGACCAATCACAGGTCATTTCAGAGAGAGAGAGCGTTCCTATTGGCTGAGCTCCGGCAGAAATACGCATTACAGTTACAGAATATTGATTCATATTTGATCAGCGCTGCCTAGTTTGACCGGAGTTCAGGCAGACTCCAGATCAGCTCTGACTGGTTGTTTTCCTCCGGTCTTGCAGATGCCGTTAGGAGCACCGGAGGACATAGAGACACATGTTTTTTTTTCAGATTACCTGTCTCATGCACTACTGTCAGAATATAGTTTTATAAAAATAACTTTTTTCAATAACATTTGCTGCATTTCTACCCACTGCAGCTTTAATATGTTGGGTCCTAAAACTACTGATAGGTGCTCTAGCTAAATAACTATAATGCAGTTTCACGTGTTAAAGGTTAAACTGGTGGTAAACGGAGGAATATTCACTTAAGTCAGCGCTAACTCGATTTGATAATCATTCTGGATGAGCAAATTGCTGTGCTTTGGCTTTTACCAACAAAAGAAAAAAGGACCTTAAAGGAAATTGCGTTCCTCCGCAGTGTGGCTCGTGTGCCAATGTGGTTTTGGCACTCAAGTGATCTCTGAATCTGAAATAAAGCTCGTTAGAAATCCTTTTCTGAATCCGTAGTAGGGCCAGAACAATGCTGGCATCGTGCAATTAAAAATGACAACTCGGTTTGTCTTTGCTCACGTGAGCCGGCTGATTATCTTAATAACAGCAATCATCAGCATGTGGCTAACAGTTGGAGAGAGTCGGAGCCTTTTGATGCGTGATTATAATGATGCATGTTGTGAATTTTAGGGATAAACATCATAAGAAGATTTTTGGATAGAGGCCAGGGTGTGCTAAAATAAAGAGCCTTAATATAAAATCAACCAGGAGAGAGATGATATAGACTCCCTGGGCTGCGGTGTGTTGTTAAACTTATAGACAACAACTACATTAGCATTTCATGTTGCATAAACTGAGCCTCGTGGTTATGAAGGACGGAACCTGCCGAAATCAAAAATAAATGAATTAATTAATAAATGACGCGATAAATAAATAAATAAATAAATAAATATGTCATTAAAACTAGGCAGCGCTGATCAAATATGAATCAATATTCTGTTACTGTAATGCCTATTTCTCTCCTCAAATGTTTTCAGAATCATCTTGTAGTGTACTGTTTAGCTGTAAAATGAGAAAGTTTGTTAACCGGCAGCCATGTGGAGATCAGTTGAGGAAATACCAAGCACCGCCCACCAGCCGGAGCACAGCCAATAACGTTCAATAGGAACACTCTCTCGCCTGAAAACAGAGCCATGAGGAGGAGCAGAAGTCTAGTTATCTCTCAGAACACTTGAATTACAATATGCTGAAAGGTTATTATGGAATTTTTTTGCCCAATGATGCCAAAACAATTTGCCTACTGAAGCTCTCAATGTCGCAAAAATAATATTAAAAATAAATGTAACCATTAATTAATTGATAAAAGGTGACATAAATTGATATTTCTGTTTTAATTTGCTTCTTTATTTATTTATCGTTGTATTAATTCCCTTATTTATTTACTCTTCTGTTCAACTTTCCTTTTTTATTTATTTTTGTATTAATTTCTTAATTAATTAATTTATTTATTTTTGTATTTATTTTGTATTCATTTATTTTTTGGATTTATTATTCATTTATTTACATTTGCATCATATAGTCCATACAACATCCAATAATCGATCAACCTGATTGATCTCAAACAACTAGGTTTTGGTGCTCTTTCTCTCTGCATACACCTCTGCTAAACACCAAATCCCTGCATGTTTCCCAGCAACTCATTATGCATTAGCATTTAGATGCTTTGTTCACTCAATATGTGTTGATGATGATTTAAGTGTTGTATATCTCAGGCTTTGCCTGGTGGGGATTCTTGAACTGAAAGAAGTCTGTGTCAAGCTTGCAGGGATTTTTTTCTGAAGCATCACAAACTCAAATGTGTGTTACTCTTGCAATAAATGGTTAAAACCTTGACAAAACTGTCAGACCTGAAATGAAATGTAATTAATAGCTGTGAATGGCTCTGAACACTAAACATTAAAAAGCAATTTGTCCCACTTTTAAACACCAACCAGCAATTCACAACTTGTCTGCTAAAACCACCTAATGGCCTGTTTCAAGTGGTATTTCCAGGGGAGATAACAATAGTGTTTTACAAGAACTGACCGGCGGTTAGTTTGTTTTCAGAAATAGCTGAATCTCAGACTGCAATATCGATGCTGTCTCCTCTTCCCAGACAGCAACTGATAGAGCTGATACTCACGCAGGGTAGGGCTGTGTGCGGGGGGCGATGGTTCGCTGCGTGCCTGTCTGAATGACGTCAGGGGGGGTCATCATCACATAAAACTGACCTGTGGAAGGCATGGCAGTCATCAGTTATTATCTTGCTTAAACTTTAAAAACATTAATAGCTAACAGGCAGGGTAGATGGTATACTATAAAATACTGTAGTGCCATGTGCTGCTACTTGGATGAGATTTGTGTAGCGTACGTTACTGCCACAAACATGTGAGTAAAACTGTTTAATAGCTATTACAAGCTACATTTGTTTTGTGGCCAGCTCTGCTTTCCTCCGTGTGAGCCTCACATAAAACTGCAATGAGGGGATTCATTTTCTGTCGATCAACTTATCAGCAACTATTTTTCTAATTCATTAATCATTTCTGTTATTACATCAAGCAAAACATATTCTTTAGTTTCTGCTTCTCAAATGAGAAGATTTACTGCTGTTGTTTGTCATATATGACAATAAATTGAATATCTATGGGTTCTGTTGTTGGTCGGACAAAACAGTCAAGTTTTTTAACATTTTATAACCACAGTGGGAAACTCCGGGTCTGAAAAGTGAAGCAAATGCAGAAGTGCCATAAACCTGCATTCTCTCTAACAGCCAGCAGGGGGCGACTCCTCTGGTTGCTAAAAGAAGTCTGATTGTATAGAAGTCTATGAGAAAATGAGCCTACTTCTCTCTTGATTTATTACCTCAGTAAACATTGTGGACGTGAGTTTATGGTCTCAATCTCTAGTGTCAAGTCTTCTTCAATACGGCATGATGTTCATTTAGTAAATTATGGTCCCATTTAGAGTCAAATAGACCATAAAGCAGGGGATGCTTTAGGGCGGGGCTACCTTGTGATTGACAGGTCACTACCACGGCGGTCTGGGAGTTGTCCATGTTTTCGTCTTACAACTTTAACTCTTTCACAGTGTGTTTTCACTTCATGGAAGTTAATTAGAACCGTTTTGGTCGCCTAAAAATGTCTTATTCAGCGTTCGGTTGGACTGAGCTCCACCCTCGTGTCACTTCTGGTGGCCGAAAACCAAGATGGCGACAGCCAAAATACCGAACTCAAGGCTTCAAAATGTCTGTCCACAAACCAATGGGTGGCGTCACGGTGATGGTATTTCCTCAACTGTTCTCAACATGGCTGCCGGGTCACAAATTTTCTAATTTTACAGCTAAACAGTACACTACTAGATGTTTCTGAGAACATTTGAGGAGAGAAATAGGCATTACTGTAACAGAATATTGATTCATATTTGATCAGCGCTGCCTAGTTTGACTGTTTGACCGGAGTTCGTGAGTGATTGACAGCCGGCTCTCATAGACGGCAGCTGGAGGGCAGACTCCAGATCAGCTCTTACTGGTTGTTTTCCTCCGGTCTGTGAAATCTTGCAGATGCCGTTAGCAGCACAGGAGGACACAGAGGTGCATGTTTTTTTTCAGATTACCTGTCTCATGCACTACTGTCAGGATATAGTGACCGTTTTATAAAAATATATATTTTTTTAAATCATATTTGCTCCATTTCTACCCACTGCAGCTTTAACTAAAATACAACACTACATCCAGATTGGATTAGAATTGGGTCTTAAGATGCAGGGGTCTTGTTTAGGTGTTCAGGTTTCATGCCTGTGCAGAGCACTAGTCTGGGCCAACAGTGCGACAGAAAGCACAGACACCAGCAGAAAACACAGGCTGATTAATTACAAGGTCCTCCCATAAACACTGTCTCTGCAACAGTATGCCAGAACAAGCAGATGCTGGTTGTGTATAACAGAGCCAGGGAGCTACATCCTGCTCTCCAGGTCGACCAAGCCCTGATCACACTCACTCACTGACTGTCCAGCAGCCTCGTCTGGATCACCACCACAAAACCGCAAGGACACTTAGTACAGCCAGACGGCGATATATGGCAGTAAAGAGGAATAGAAGCAGAGTCGGTGGACATGTGACATGAAGCACAAAGTAAATATGATCAGCTTTAAGTTGTATTCAGCAAAAAGGGCAACGTAATTTATAATCTAGAGTACTTTTTAGGGTACTATTTTTTCTCATCATCAGCAAAAGCTTTTGGGATCTTGGTTCATTTACAACTACTGAAAAAAGGGCTGTTGTTCTCTCTCATTACGGTAGTCGATACACTCCTGTTTGCTACGGGGCAAATTTAGCCATTATTTTTCAGTGACGCTGAGGAAAGCTTCAACCCAAATCGAGTGTGAGAACTGACTCACCCCCCGCCTGTGTGAGTGTGGGGTCCGTGGCGGCCTGCACAGACACGGTCCCGTCGCTCACCGCAGTTGCGGGGAAGTAAGCGAAGCGCGTCTCCCCACCCACCGCCTCTCCTGCCGGGCTTCCTCCATTACTGAAAGGGTTTTGGATCACAGCCTGTGACAGATAAGACAGAGACAGGGGAGAGGCTTGAACAAGTCGCAATGGAGCAGTCACAGCAGGTAAACGCACATCTCAGTCTCTGTCAGACTCAATACTGGTACCCCCTCTGGACCCCTAAGCAAGACACAGTGCAATTTGACGGCTGGGGAGGAAAAAGAAGTAGCAGTGATCTTGTTAGCAGAGATAGCAGCGAGGTCAGTGAAGCCATCAGTGTACTGCAAATGAAAACACATTTGCTCTTTTTCTTGCGCGGAAAACGGCATGTTTTTGACCGTAAATGTGTTCTCTATTTGGCTATGAACATTGCCATTGTGCCTTAAGGCCTTTGCACACCAAGTCCATATTTTTCATCCGAAATTGTGCACGTTTAAAAATGAATACGACCTCATGTTTACACACCGACTCCGAAATGTTCGTCCATCATTAAAGTTTTTGTAACAGGTTTGATTTTCTTCAGGTTTTTTTCCCGCACCCATCAAAAGGCAAAAGAGGGTTGTTTGACCACTCAGAGCCACCGTCCGTGCAAATGTCATCTTCCAAAATGGCATGAAAAATATTCACTTCGTCTCCCAAGCACTTCACAATAAGGAAATAAAAGAATACAGAGATGTGGAATTTAAAGATCAATTGTGTCAGGTGATTGCAGAACAGCTTGGAGTCGGGATGGTTTCAAAACAAAGGATATAGGGAAGATTAGACAATCGTGATTTGCTCTAGGCAGCTTAACGATAGCTTCTTGCTAATGTCATTCATTCATTAGCGTTATCCATTACAACCACGTAATTAATTCAGTTTTCTCTTGTAGGAAGTTTTGCGCCAAATAGACTAAAACGTATTAGATTCAGTGTGCAAGGTTGCTCTGCGTATCGCTTTTTATCGGATGACGGATTAAATTTTTTTTTACAGAAAATACAGACTTGGTGTGCAAAACCTTTATTCTGAAAAGATTCTGCACCTACATTTTTAATCTCCGTAGTAGCTCTGTGTCGGGCAGATGTCATGCTCAGACACATGAGTCACTCTTTAGACTGCTTTGCTGGTTTGACGAGCACAGAGGAATTATCTGCACCCGCAGCTTTAATGGTAACAAAGGAAGATGTCACCCAGTACAGTGCTACATCTCTTTCACCTGTTTTTAATAGTGTTTGGACAACATTGGGTTTTATGGCATGAGCGACATCAGCATTTGTCTACAGAGACGATACTTGTTAGCAGGATAAGTTCATTGTTGGGTTTTAATTTTTAATAAGGGAGACTGTTGGAATAATAAAAGCTGAAAAACTGCCAGCCTTACCCTCAAAGGGCGGGTCAAGCGGCGTTCTGTTTTTTTTCAAATGTAAACGCCCGCTCAGCCTTTGCAAAAAGCAGTGAAGTAAGATACCAAAGTAAGCTGATCAAAGCTAATCAATAAGGTTATGAATAATGTGAATGCTAGCACTAGCTGAGTAAAGGTTAGCTGTGCTAAGTTTTGAAACAACTGAGGGGGTTAGTTCGGGGTTTTTTGAAGTGGGGTTATACAGTATGTATATTTCTGCAATCTGCGAGGTAAAACTACTGCTTTTGTAAATGTAGTCTGGTGGCTTTGACGAGAGCTATATAACGGCTTCAGTTCCCCGTCGGAAAGGGCTGTCTGACAGCAAGGTGAATCATAAATACATATTTTAGCCACCTAAAAAATCAATATCTGTTGAAGTGTGCGCCATATATAGAATAGTTTCCCTGCTTTTCCTCGCTATCAGACCGCCTTTTCCAACGGGGAACTGAAACCGTTATATCACTGTCTTCAAAGCCAAAAGACCAGACTCCATTCACAAAAACAGTCATTTCACCTTGCAGAACACGGGAGTTGCTGGTCTACCGCTGCATCCATCGGTTAGTTTGATTGTGTTATTGCGTGACGTTCGGACCCGAACTAATATGGAGTCCACACAACAGGGCATTGCTTAGCTTCCGAGCCGGTACTCCTGTCTGCTTCTCCAAACTGGGAGCACGCCGACCGCCATCTAAGTTACTGTATGCAACGGTAATACACTGATGAACGATGTATATTGTACATGTAGCAGCGTTATCATGCAGAAACGTACGTCAGGTCACGTGGGAAAAAGTTTTTAAAAGGACTTGTGAGAATAGCATTTTGACACTAAAACATAGGTACTATGACCAGAATTTGAATGTTCGGATATTAAAACATAAGGAGCACTGGAACACGCTGTGAAACTACTGAATGATATAAACAAAACTAAAAATGATGGACCCGCCTTTTAAAAACGGTGGCATTACTTGAACACTAAAGCATGCGGTTAGTCTTTAAAACAGTCCATATTACCAGTGGGTTCTCTTTGATCAATGAAAAAGGGGGAGATTTGGGTACCTGAGCCACAGCCTGAGGAGCCCCGGTGAAGGCGGCTGTAGAGACGACGCTCACTGCTCCTCCCCCATCATCTCTTCCCTCAAGCTGCTGGTCAGTCACCTGAACAACACGGTACGTCACCTGTAAGATGGAGAAACGCAGGTAAAAGAGAGAATGGGAGTCAAACAGAGCAACCAGTTGTTTTTTAAAGTCATTCGCTACAGTCTATGCTATGATACACGTACTGTGTCCAAATCAAAACCTTACCTGCCTTGTAGATTTGTTTGGCATATCTATTGCTTCAGTTCAGCCGAGCCTAGTATATGACACTATAGTCCTCATCGCAGTAGTGCATTGATCTCACTTCAGGCACATTCTGAAGCATAAGCATATTGTGTACCCCTCTCAATTTGCTTATGCTTCAGAATGTGCCTGATTCAATTTTAAAAAAACAAGTCAGGAAAATTAGCTTGTTTGTTCCAAGAATCAGTATTCATAACCCTCCATCATGTGACTCTCCTCCTGACTGACATGTGACAGCGTTCCCATGCCAATCCCAGACCAGACTGGAATCACATGATCGCTCACACTAGCCTTGTTTATGCCTAATGAGCCACATGGATCACTGACTTCATTCCCACTAGTTGAAATCATCCCAAAAAGTATAAACCAACTTGGATATTGCACATTTACTTGTTTCCAAATTATTTATATGCATCACTGTCCTGTTGTCCATCACTGACCACTGCTGGAGTGAATACCACATTAGCGGATGGCAAGGAGACTCTCTCGACAAAGGTCACCAGTCAATCATGGGACTGGAAAAAGAAAAACACGCATTCATACCTTCAGGCGGCAATTTAGAGTCTGCTATCCTCCTGACTTGTCTTTGGAATATAGAAGGAAGCCAAAGCATCCGGTGAAAACACACCATAACATAACAAGGAAACAACAACCTTACACAGAAAGAACTGTTCCTGAGAGGAACTCAGGTTGTTTTGTGAGGTGACAGCGCTTACAACAAAACACTCAGCATGACAAAGCCTAAATCACAAAGAGTACATACAGTTGTTTACTGACAATCATATTATCTACCATTATCTTGCTCTATACATGCGACCAAATCCATTCAACCGCATTCATCAATGTGTAAAGTGAAGCTCTGCCAGTTGCTAATTATGTCGCTGTACAAACAGATCTTGGATGTTTATTCAACCTGACATCTAAAGTAATACTGGAGTGATCTGTTTACTGTTTTGAGTGCTGAGCAGATGCAATCTAACCCCTAAAACTCTAGACCCGTATGCCATTAGGGCTGTGGTAGTACATTTACTCCAGTGCTGTACTTAAGTACAGTTTTGAGGTACTTTACTTACTTGAATATTTCCATTTTATCCTACTTAATACTTCTACTCCACTACATTTTAGAGGCAAATATTGTACTTTTTACTCCACGACATTTATTTGACAGCTTTACTTACTAGTTACTTTTCAGATTTAGGTTAGTAACAGGGCTATCAAAGTTCATGCAATAATAACGTGTTAACGCAAATTTGTTTTAACACCAAGCCCACTAATTTCCATTCCCATGACCTGTAAATGGGTTCTATGGGTACCCACGAGTCTCCCCTTTACAGACATGCCCACTTTATGATAATCACATGCAGTTTGGGGCAAGTCATAGTCAAGTCAGCACACTGACACACTGACAGCTGTTGTTGCCTGTTGGGCTGCAGTTTGCCATGTTATGATTTGAGCATATTGTTTTATGCTAAATGCAGTACCTGTGAGGGTTTCTGGATCAATATCTGTCATTGTTTTGTGTTGATAATTGATTTCCAATATTAAATACATACATACATTTGCATAAAGCAGCATATTTGTCCACTCCCATGTTGATAAGAGTATTAAATACTTGACAAATCTCCCTTTAAGGGACATTTTGAACAGATAAAAAATGTGCGATTAATCGTGATTACATATTTATTTTTTTTAAAGTTATTTTCTTTGGGGGCATTTTCCATTTTATTGAGAGGACAGTGGATACGGAAAGGGCCACAGGCCGGATTCGAACCTGGGCCACCGCGGTCAGGACCAAGCCTTGATACATGGACGCCCGCTCTACCAACTGAGCTAACCCAGGCGCCCGTGATTACATATTTTTAATCGATTGACAGCCCTAGTTATTAATACAAAATATTTTAAATCAACAGATAAATCCCTCTATGTTATTATAGGTTAAGCTACTCAGCAGTATATAAAGTAGTTAACATTAGCTCCATCTTTACTAACAGCAACATAAGTGATACTTATACATTAATGCATCACTCATCATAGTGCAGTAATATAATATACACAATTCTGCATAATGAGTTCTTGTACTTTGGGTACTTTAAGTATACTTTGATGCCAATACTTTTGTACTTTTAACTATTTAAGATTTTGCATGCGGTACTTTTACACTGTAGTATTGCTAGTTTTACTTGGGTAAAAGATCTGAACACGTAATGTCTTTCTGAAGTTGGCAGTAAGAAACAACAATCACAGGTAGTGCCATTGGTTACTTACCTGACCGCCCTCAGTGCGGAACTGATATTGTATGTTATGGTCACCAAACGCTGCAGCCCCCTGAACGCTGGCTATCGTAACAGTTGACTGCTCTTCTCCTGTTCCGTCTCAGGGGGGAAAGGACAGAAAAAAAGCCAGTTAGTGAGAATGGAAAGAAGGAAAAGACAGCTACCAAGCTCTGAGTTCAGCTGCACAAAACAATATGTACAGCTGCATGTTGCAGTTTACACAGAAAAAGGAATCTTTGTTACACACCTTATTAATCAGATAAAACGGTTTATCATCTGTTATATGTTGGCTATTATACGATACGATACAATATAACTTTATTGTCAGTTTGCACTGAAATTCATTTTGCATCCATAGGCAGGTCAGTTTGAGGAAAAGTCCACATACAATAGACATCCTGTTACCATAAACAAACAGACAAGTAAGACCCATCAGACAAAAAACAAAACACATCACAATTAACCATACATAACCCATTACAAAATTACCATCTGTCTTCTGGATTTACATCTCCTTAGCAGCACATTAATTATTATTATACAAAATACACACCAGTGCTGTGCAGGTGACAGATGCTGTCATTAATGACAGCTTGGTTAATAAATCCTTACCTTCAGATGCCTGGATGACCTCTTCTTCTTGCTTTTCTTGGCTGCAAACCAGATAAACAAATAACCTCAGTTTTAATGCAACCAGCTAACTAACGTTCGTGAGTATTATTCTGTATAAAATAAATATAATTACTGACCCTAAACCTTCCTTTAGCTGATGGAAAACTTGTGCAAGATGCCGGTCAACCAACAACACAATAAACAATATAAAACACATCTTATAACAGTTATTGTGTTATTAGCTAATCATGATCAATAATCAGCTGAACATTAGTCCTCTATATTACAACTACAGCTGCAATATCTCACACTTCTCTTTCTAACTTAACTGCAGCCTTTAGACTGAATAGAACAGCAGTGTTTTTAGGTCAGGCCTTGGTTTAGCCTCATAAACTAGCTATTCGCTGCTGTGGGTTTTTTGCCTCTTCCTGCACTTTATATTATTTATTTATTTTTTTGTGATGCTGTATAGTCTTAAATTGTGCAAAAAAAATAAATAAATATTATTCATTTATTATTTGTGATGTTGTATAGTCTTAAATTGTGCAAAACAAATAAATAAATATTATTAATTTATTATTTGTTATGTTGTATAGTCTTAAATTGTGCAAAACAAATAAATAAATATTATTAATTTATTTTTTGTTATGTTGTATAGTCTTAAATTGTGCAAAACAAATAAATAAATATAATTCATTTATTTTTTGTTATGTTGTATAGTCTTAAATTGTGCAAAACAAATAAATAAATATAATTCATTTATTTTTTGTTATGTTGTATAGTCTTAAATTGTGCAAAACAAATAAATAAATATAATTCATTTATTATTTGTGATGTTGTATAGTCTTAAATTGTGCAAAACAAATAAAAAATAAAATGAAATAAAATCAATGTAACAATAGCAAAGCATTCGCTGCTGTTGGTTTGTTGCTTCGTCCTACACGTTATATTATTCATTTATTTATTTTTGTTATGTTGTATAGTCTTAAATTGTGCAAAACAAATAAACAAATAACCTCAGTTTTAACGCAAAGCTAACTAACGTTTGTGAGTATTATTCTGTATTAAATAAATATAATTACTGACCCTAAACTTTCCTCTAATGATGGAAAACTTGTGCAAGACACCAGTCAACCAACAACACAATAAATCAACAATATAAAACACATCTACAGAGCTCATGTTGTTTGAGTTATTAGCAAATCATGATCATAATCAATATAATACAACTACAGCTTCTCTTTCTGTCTG